>NW_012116366.1:824947-844244 GCF_000951035.1 Colobus angolensis palliatus
AAAAAAAAAAAAAAAAAAAGATGCTCAAGCACAATTATTTCAGATAGTGGATTGGTTTTGACTTTATAGAAAAAAGTTAAAATATATCTGAAAGTTTTGAAATAGGAATTACGTGCTAGCCGTATTAGAATAAAACTAAACAGCCTGATAATAGAAACAAGAGGACATGGTCAAGGACCTCTCAATATGGTACTGAATAGCCTTTAAATGTTTACCCAAGTTTCTAGAGTGGCTCTAGAAATCATGTTTAGTTTTATTCATCTGGCCTTCTTTTGAGGTTTTGCTTATTTAAGAAAAAGAGACCACCCACATCTATAATTGCTATACATCTCCTCTTCTGGATTTTGAGTTTCTCCAAACCAGAAACCTTATCTTTTTCATGTTTGCAATTATAGAGATTAACATAGTATATTACACAGAATCATCACAAAATGCGTATTAAACACCTGGATGAATAAATGGATGAATAGATGGGTGGAAAAATAGAGTGAACTTACTCCCAAAGACTTGAATTTCAGGACTCATTCACTCAGCAAGAAAATAACATCTTATCATGCTACTTATTTCAAATAAAATGAAGTTCTAAATGTTGTGACCAGGTTCTGCACCTAAATCGAGGCTTAGTCTCCAGGATGACCAACCATCTGTAATTCTTATCTTGTTCTGTTTCTCTCATCCTCCTAACACTCTTCATCCACAAGCCTTCCTAGAAAAGGTCTACAAATAAACTCTCCTTCTCTCATTGTTTGCATTCTCTGAGGAATAAGGGCAATAACACGTCTTTATATTTTGTGCAATCCTTTGGGTTTACAAAACACTTTCACTTGTTACCTCGTTTTATTCTCACACTATCCATGTGAAAAAAAAAAAAAAAGTGAGGGAACTGAGGCTGAGAGTTAACCTTTAGAGTTAGTTAAATGGCAGAGCCTCTTCTCAGACTCAAAACTTCCAAATGCAAACCCAGTGTTCTTCCGTATTCCCTACGTTACTGGCAGAGTTTAAAGAATGGATTCTAACCCCGAGTACCAGTGCTATGTCTGCATTTCTTATTTTCTGTTAATTACCACTCTCACTGTCAACACTGCATATTTCAAGGAAAGTGACAATTCAACTTCCTTCTCTGACTTGTGAAATCTTCCTGTCCAGGAAGACAGCAGGTCTGGAGCAAGCTATGGGAAGGACTGTGGCAAGAATTTCTCGCGCAGTTGGCAGCCTGTCTGTCCTAACTCTGAACAGATTCAAAGATAGAAGAGGTAAAGATGGACTGGAGAAATGTGCTATGCATAACACTTAAATGTTCCTCTATATGCCAACAAAGTTGACATCTATGGGATTTAGCTGAAATATTGCCCCACTAATAAGGTATAGAAAGAAAACCTTTAAATAAAGAGAATTCTTCAGGCAGTTAAAAATGTTATCAGAGAGAATGAAATTGAGCAGGAAGTATGAAGGCTTCAAAACCGTCTTGCTGTTAAACTGGGGGAACTGCTCCATTAGCTCAGCTAATTGAACACTCCGTTATCTCACTTGGATTGTCACTCAGAAGAAAAAGGGGCTCCATTTTTGCTCCCTGCAACAGAATCTAACACTTGTGAAGAGAGGCAAGAGACAGGATATATGCTGATTACTTTATTTTGACATTAGGTCTGTGACTAGAATTAGCTGTGCACAGATATAAATATCCTTTAGACACATCCATCCACAAGCAATCTACATTATAATTGGCAAAACTGGCCAGGAAGAAATGAGAGTAGAGAAAAGGGAAAGTTTGCCAATACGTAGGAAGAAATAAAATCTGTATAGTGTTTTGTTTAATGATGCAAGCATATAAAATAAGATGAGCAGCCATCTTGTATGTAAGCATGAATGGATGCAAAGTTAGAGGTAGAAGAAGACACTTTTTTTACGTGATTTTAGCTTTGTGAAATACTAACATAAAAGGCAGATTTCCTGATTCCAATTAACTTTAATGATACAAGCATATTTGATTTGGGCTGGTTATATGGCTAACTGATGTTTTAAAATGTAAAGTCAGGTCCACATTTTATATCAGAGGTTAAAACATATTTCAGCTAGAATATAAATTATTTTTTAATGAAAAATGCCAATAATATAGGGGGATGACTTTCTCAGTCAAATGCAATAGAAGAAATGACATTAACACAAAATTAAAAATTAAGTATCTAAAGATTGAAGTTTTTGGGTGCCCAAATATCCTTTAAACATCAAATAATAAGGAGCTAAAAATAACATTTCACAGATATAATTAAAGTTAAACTTAATGGAGATTCTCAAAATAAGGTGAAAAGCATGGAAACCAAGTAGAAACACAGGTAATTTCATTAAAGAAGTAGCAACAGAAGAAATGTAAACACCATTATCAGTATATGGAAAATATCCTAATAATTAAAGAAATTAAAATGTAAACAATGAAATACCTCTTTAAACTATTTTAACATAAAAAGCAAAGTATTTTTTAGTTAATAATTAATGCAAGAAAAACATAAAGCTCGAAGTGTTTGAAATAGTCAAAAAGTGCTGGTCAGAAATGGTACTTGAATAAATTTTCTGAACAATGATTTGTAATAATCATCAAAGATATTTAGGAACATTCTTGTTTGAGGTTTTCACAACTCTACTTACAGAAATCTATACAAAGGAAATGATCTATGATGTGGATACATAATTGTATGCAAGGACAGTTATTATTGCATTATATGAAACAACAAAAAGAAAATAATATTCTTAAGTTCAATTTTATTCAATGCATATAAAGGAAGTATATATATTTTACAAATAACAATTTTATAAGGCAAAAGTCTAAAAGATAAAGGACTGGTTTTTAAAAATACCTTTTTAACATAAAATGGAACACTATGAATCTTTTTAAATATTTTGGAAGTACATGTAATAACTGGGAAAAGCATCTCCAATACGTTAAGTGAAGAAAAGCAGGCTACAAGAAAGCATGTATAATATAAATTTATATTTGTCATCAAATCAAATGATAACAGCTGCTATAAACAGGTGGTAGTAATTTTTAACTGTCTTTCTTTCATTATCCATATTTTCTAAGTTTTCTAACTCAATATGTATTACTTTTGTAAAAAGAAAGTTAAGAAGCTGTAAAGAATGAAGTTTCTGAAGAAAGCTTGGTAAGAGAACAAAATGATCTTTATATGGTAATCAATGTTATAAACGGGGTGCATGTGCACGTGTGTGCATGTGATTAGAATAAAATATCAAAATTATAATAAGATTTCCATATAATTTAATCTTAATGTCTCTCTACAATCAGAATTATACCAAATTTTATAAAAGAGAAATTATGATATTACATAATTCCTTTCAATAAATATATAGCAATCCTCATAATAAAAATTTTAAAAAACTAAAAATTCTGGATCTAAAGAAACAAATGAGTAAGTGAACTAGTGAGGAAATAAGCACTGATCAGACATCAAAAATTGAGTGACATTTGGAATCTAACAGATTAAACCAGCTCTGATGTTGATTTTCACCATGTGGCATATGCCAAAATCTCAGGGAACTTGGCTTTTGTTTTGATGTGTATGTTTTGAAGAAGAATGAGGGCCAACAGGGAAACCTAGAGTGTGTTCAATGCTGACAATCTAATGGGAACCCACTAGAAAATCCTAGTTCCAGGACTACATTCACAATGTAAAGATGAACTATAGCTAAATCTGCCCTTTAACAGAATGTTAACCTCAAACTTGGCAATTGGTAGAGGAGTAAATTCTCCCATAAAATTTTGTAACTCCAAGCAAACTCTCAAATGGGTTTGAAGGTTTGTGGCCGAAATCCACACTTATGTATGGATTATATGTAAAACTTGAAGGTAAAAAATGAATTTTAAAGTTGTCTTTATTTGCTAGTATGTTCAGACCTTTACAGAGGCAAACATAAACCCTATGTAGAGAAACACAATATAGCCCAGGTTTCAAAGAATTACCACAACCATATTTTCAAGGAACACGAGCTCACAATCAAAATGACAAAAGAACTATGGGTAACAGCCAGCAGAAATAACAAATGGAAATATCAGACTCAAAAGGACATATGATTTTAGAATTTTTAGATAATTAAGCATGGTTAACATGTTTTAATACACAAAAGAAATTTTTGAAACTATGAAAAATATAAAGGTAATTTTAAATGAATTATAAAGAAACTTTAGAAATATAACTACATAATAGATTTTAAAGCCTATGGATAGGTTAAATTCTAGGTTAAAGAAAAACTAGAAAAAACTAAAGAACTTGAAAAAAATTATCTGAACAAATTACTAGGAATAAAAAACAAAAAGGTAAGAAATAGAAAATATGAAATAAAGGTAAAGTGACATGAAGAATAGAGTGAGAAAGCATAACAGAAGAGAATAATAGAGAGAATGAGGGAGAAGTAATATTCAAAAAAACTGCTAATTTCCCAGAACAAATAAAAGACAAAAATCCTCAGATCAAAAACTCCAGTATGTCTCAGACAGAGTGCTTTAAAAAAATCTATAACTAAGACACATTATAAAGAAATTGCAAGAAACCAGAGACAGAGAAAATATTAAAAGGCATCAGAGAAAATGATAAATTACCTTCAAAGGAATAGCAACAGACTGATAGCTAATCCTCAATAGTAAAAGATGAAAATCAAAATACACTTGAATAGTAGTTCAAGGTGTTCTCAGAAAATAAATCTCAATCCAGAATTACAAATTTGGCAAATTATACCTCTTTTAAGAATAAATTAAAAAGTCAAAATATTTTATCTCAAATGCTTTAAAAAATTTAATCACAGCACATGTATTACTAATGTAAATTCTAAATTACACAAATGACAGGCAGAAGGAAAATGACTGTATATGAAAAACACAAAATTTCAAAAGAAAGTTAATAACTTTATTAACATTCAAGTAAAAACAAAGGACACTTGTACAGACAATGTGATCATACCAGTACTCCACTTCCTTTTTTAAAAATTTTTGACATACAAAAAGCTGTAAATAATGTATACAACTTGATATGTTTGTAGATATACACTGCTGAAATTATCACCACAATCTAGACCATAAACCTATCCATCCATTTCTAAGGTTTCCTCCCACTCTTTAATTGTGTTTTTTATTATATTATTATTTGGTGATAAGAACACTTAACATGAAATTTATTTTCTTAGCAAAATTTTAAGTGGACAATACAGTATTTCTAACTATAGATGCTATAATGTAACAATAGATCTCTAGGACTTATTTTTCCTATATAACTGAAAATTTCTACCCTTTGACTAATACTTCCCTGTTTACCAAGTGGCCCAACTCCTGGCAACTTAGTTTGCTACTATAGATTTATTATGTAAGTGGTATCATGTAATTTTTGTCCTACTGTGTCTGACTTATTTCATTTAATGTAATGTACTCAAGGTGCTTACATACTGTTGGAAATGGCAGGATTTTTCTTCTTTTTTAAGGTTGAATAATATTACATCATTATGTATATATCACATCCTCTTTATCCATTCATTCATCTATGGACATTTTGGTTGCTTCACTGGTTACTATGAATAACGCCTTAATAAACATGAGAGGACAGATTTTATTTTTTTTTGGTTATGTAACCAGAAGTGGAATTACTGGATAATGTTGAAGTTCTATATATGTAGGTTTTGAGGTACTTCCATACTGTTTTCTTAGTGGCTATACCAATTTATATTCTCAGCAACAGTAAACAACAGTTCTCGTTTCCACATCCTTGCCAGTATTTATCTTTTCTGTTTATGTGTGTGAAGCCATACTAACAGGAATGAGATGCTATCCCATTGTGGTTTTAATTTGCATTTCCCTAATTATTAAAGATGTTGAACATTTTTCTCATATACCCGTTGGCCATCTGTATGTCTTTCTTTGAGAAATATCTGTTCTACTCTTTTGCCTATTTTTAAATCATGGTTTTCTTTTAGGTTTTTTTTTTTTTTTTTTTTTTTTTGCTAGAGTTGTAGGAGTCCCTTATATATTTTGGATATTAACCCTTTACTAGAGCTATGATTTGCAAATGTTTTATTTAAGTTGTCTTCATTTTCTGTTTCCTCTGCTGTACAGAAACTTTTTAGAGAGATGCAATCCCATTTGTCTAATTTTTGCCTTTGTTTCCTGTGCCTTGCTGTCATATCTAAGAAATTATTGCCAAAGTCATTATCTAGAAGCTTTTTCCCTATGTTTTCTTCTAAGAGTTTATGGTGTCAGGTCTTATGTTAAGTCTAACTCATTTTTAGTTGACTTTTGTGTATGCTGTAGAGTCGGGGACCAATTTCATTCTTTCGCATGCAGATTTTCAGTTTTCCTAAACTCACTTGTTGAAGAGACTATTCTTTCCCCATTATGTGTTGATACTTTTGCCAAAAATAAGTTGGCCATACATTTACAATTTTATTTCTGAGCTCTCTGAGCTGTTCCAGTGCTCTATATATCTGTTTTTATGTTAGTACCACACTGTTTTGATAATTATAGCTTTGTTATGTGTTTTAAAGTCAAGATGTGTGATGTGTTCAGCTTTGTTCTTGATCAAAATTGCTTTGGTTATTTTGAGTCTTTTGGGGTTCCATATAAATTTTAGGAATTTTTCCATTTCTACTTTTAAGTTATTGAAATTTTGATATGTATTATATAGAATCTGTAGATTGCTCTGGGTAGTAGGAACATTTTAGCAACATTAATTCCTTCAATCCATTAATATGGACTCTCTCTCCAGTACTCCAACTTTTTTCCTTATCTCTAACCTTAATTAATCAATATTTAATTAATTAATATTGCACTGTCTTTTGTCTGCCAGGTATCTGGTACTATTTCAAACTAACAGCTTATGTGGCATATTCTATAAATTCCCATTTAGCATGTCCAATTAATACTATCTGAAGGAGAAACTTACATGCATTTTGTTTTATAGGATTAGGTAGAGAAAGGGTTCTCCTGTTAGACAAAATGCCCATCCTAATAATATGTTCAGGTAAGGGGGACACAGCCACTTCAGATATACCCTGTTTAAACATTTCAATTTTCTTCCAAACTTTTACCCTAATTCCACAAAACAATGCATCTCTATATTCTCTCATTATAATTGTAGCCCTCATTAGAACTTCACCAACAGGTTTCAAAATCACAGTTCATTGGATTTCCATGTCAAGGAGCTTCTGAAATTGTTCCCACCTCCTGACCAATTTATCCATACATACGTATTCGGTCTTGAGTCCCAGCCAGGGGTCAAACAAAAAGACCCTGACCCATTTATCAATCCTTATCCATATTAATTTGCCAGACCATCACTCCCAGTAATTTAAGATCAGATTTATTATTATTATTTTTGCCTTCCGGTTTTTTAAAATTACTCCAAACTAGAGTAAATAAAGATTTATTTAGAGTCCTTCAATGTTGGGAGACTATAAGTGACTTCTCTCTCTCCACCAAATCTCCAAACACCTTTATTCATTAATGTCACATCAATGTCCATTTTATTCAACACATTCTTTATAACTGTTTCAAGACTTGTACCCTGCTGAGACAAATCACTCAACTATTTCTTTTTACTTTTCCCATTCTCTTATAAATTATTCTAATTTTCTTAACATCTTTATGTCCCATAAGAGGATATGGCTTCTTGAAGCTTTGTTTAATTTTGCAGCAGTCCACATAGAGTACTCATGTAAAGGGGTATTCTTAATCACAGCATTTACCATAACTTGCTTTAGAAGAATATTAAGAGGATGAACATCTCAATCATCATAAAACCAATCCAACATTCCTTGCATATGCAACACATCAGGCACTACACCTAGGCTGATTATTTGTCTTCTAAGGGAAGGAAAGAGCAATTCCCCTTCTCAGAATAAACAAACTTAATGATGTCTTGTATCTCATGCACTAGGCTAGCTGTCCCTTCAGGAAAAAATCCTATTGTGTGTTTGCATAATGTACAGTCATTCTTGATTGTTTAACAGGAAGTTGTGTGTCCTTCATCAATCAAACATGCTCCGTCATTTTGCAGCATTCCAAACCAAGGAGACTGCTTCAAAGTCAGTCATTCCTATACTTCACTTTAATAAAGGTTCTTCATAAAGCTTATTTTATTAATCCACAAAATGAGAGAACTCTTTTATAATATGCACCATGGTTTCAGTACTTTCTTGGTAACCATAGGTCGTAAAGGTATTATCTATTTTTAACAACATACATTTTCCCATTGCTGACAGCTCTGAAGCTAATGATCATAGTTCAGGCAGGCCAAAATCTGAGCATGGCACAATGCCAGAGCCCATCCCCACACTCTCCTTTACTTTCATTTTAGCTATTATGGATAAAAATAACCAAGAGATTGCATATTTAGCTTGTTTTCATTATTTTGCATTTGTTTATGGATCCAATGAGCCAACTCCTCAATAGCTAGAGCTACTGTTTCTAAATTCCATTGGTAACTTTTACCAACACTAACTGATTGCAGTACAGCTACTGTCCAATGGGTGACTTGGTAGTCATCTAGGCATCAAAGATTTGTCATTCCCCATCCCTTCATCCTCCCATTTTCTGAACAGTGTTTCACATGTTTCAGTGAGTCAGTGTCATTCCAGTGAATTCCAGTTCTGAAACCAACATTGTTAGGGATCTCCAAGACCACCCTCAGCCTTAATTATTAGCTAGAAAGACTCAGAAAAGTTTGTTATACTTTTGTTTACAGTTTATTACAACAAAAGGATACAGAGTAATGTCAGCAAAAGGAAAAGGAACATGGGGTGAATTCTAGAAGAAACAAGGTACAAGCTTCCAGATGTCCACTTCGAGTAGAGTATCTTGGATGTACCTAATTCTCCTGGCAGGAATGCATAAAAATGTATGCAAATTTTGCCAAACAGTAAAGCCCAAACATGCCTTGGCATCCAGGGTTTTTATTAGAGCCTCTCAGGCAGTCATATAGCACTTGCATGACTTATTAGATACATAGACTCCAGCAACTCCTAGATCAAAAACAGGTATTCATCATAAATCATATTGTTATTCTCAACTCTAATCAAACTGGTACCAAATGACCCAAAGCCTGAGATGTACAAAACACTCTTATCAGGCAGAATATTTCAAGGGTTCATTGTTCATATCCCAGGTATAGGCCAAGAGCTAGTCCTGAAGACATGTCTTTCTTATAAATGTGCAGGGTTTCAGCAGCACAGGTCTGCTTTCCTATACCGTAACTTCAATATTAACATCAAGATACTAAATTATAAAATTAGGAAACTACACGTGAAGCTCACTCATAAATATAGATATAGAAATCTTATCCAGATCAATGGAAAACTAAATCTATTGATATATAAAGCCATAATACATGATGGTCAAATTAGTCTTGACTAGAAGCCGTAATTAATGTAATTTTAAATCTTTTAAAAATAAGAGAAAAACCAAATGAATACCTCAATAGGTGCAGAAAAGGCACTAAGTAAACTTTAAAATTTATCCTCAGGGGAATGATATCAGCAAGATGGTTGACTAGAAGCCCTTAGCACTCACTGTCCCCCTTCCCAATAAAGACAAACAAAATAATAAATGAACAACTAACGTTTGATGAAAATAACTAAAGGAGAATGTTGAAGCACATCAAAGTAGAACAAACCCCATAGAGCACAAAAAACCAGGATGGACACATGTGGGAATGAGAGAAAATGCTGGGTCACCACCACCCCAACCCCTAGCTCAGAGCCAGAAGGGATTTCTGTGAAGAAAAGGCAAGTAAGAGGACCCCAGCAGCCTTTGTCAACCCCTTGGACACCTTACAATCTCATTATGGAGAATTCATGCAGTCCTCAAAGGCACTATGCCTAGCTGAGAAAGCTGACTAGAGTCCACACAGCTGTGCTTCCCCCAGAGAAGGAGCTGTCACTGTGTCACTCCCACTCTGGCACATCAGCTACTGTACTATGCCTTCTTGGAACTGAAACTACTGTTGAAGTATGTTCTGCTCTGGAGGTGAGTAGCTATGACATCCTTCCATCCCTGAGACTTAGCCACTGCTGAACCACTCCTGCCAGGTACCCTGCCATCCTCCAGTTGAGTTGCTGCTATACCCTAGCCCACAAGGCCAAGCAGCCATGGAGCTGCTCCATCTACCCCTCCCAGTTGCTGCTCCACCTTGCTCCCACTGTGCCTGAGCTGAAGCAGTGCCCTGCCTCCTGGGAAAATAGTACCTTTGCCACTGAGAGCAATCACAACCTTCCCCCCACCCCCAACAAGCTCCTAAATATAAAAATCAAATATTAATGAACATGAGAGGAGAAACAGATAGCAATACAATAATAATAGGTAATTTCAATTACCCATTTTTCACAATGGACAAATCAACCACAGAAAATTAATAAGGAAATACTAGAATTCAGCTTTACTTTAGACAAAATGGACCTAACAGGTGTATATAGCACTTCCATTCAGCAGCAGCAGAACATACATTCTTCTCTTATGCACGTGGAACATTCTCCAGAATACACCATATGGTAACCCACAAAACAAGTTTAAATAAATTTTTAAAAATAAAAACAAGGTCAAGTATTATTTCCAGTGACAATGGTATAAAACAAGAAATGATGAGGAACTTTGGAAACTATACAAATACATAAAAATTAAGCAGCATGTTCCTGAACAACAAATAGGTCAATGAAGAAATTTAAAAATAAAAATTTCTGGAGGCAAACAGAAATGCTGAATTCTACCAAATACATCAAGAAGAACTAATACCAATTCTTCTCAAATTATTCTGAAAATTGAAGAGGAGGGAAGGCTTCCAAATTCATTCCACACAACATACCAAGCCTATGGAATACCAAGAGGGAAGAACCAAGAGGGAAGTTTGTAGCAGTAAATGCCCACATCAGAAAAGAATAAAAAAAAGATATAAAGTAGATAAGACAGGTTGAACCTCAAGGAACTAGAAAAAAGAAAAACTAAACCCAAAATTAGTAGGAAAAAAAAATGAAAAACAGTACATAAATAAACCAAGAGAGACTAAAAAAATTACAAAAGATCAACAAAATAGTTTATTTTTTGAAATGATTAACAAAACCAAAACACCTTTATTAAGAAAAGGCTTAAGACTCAATAAGAAAAATCAAAGATGAAAAATGAGACATTATAACTGGTATGAGAGACAAAGGATCCTGAAAGAATATTATGAAAAACTATATGCCAACAAGTTGTAAAACTTAAAAGAAATGGATAAATTCCTGGATACACACAGTCTAACAAGACTGATTTATGAAGAAATAGAAAATCTGAACAGACCAATGATGAAAAATGAGGTTAAAGCATTAATAAAAATTGTCCCATCAAAGAAAGCCCAGGACCTGAAGGCTTCACTGCTGAATTTTACCAAACACACAAAGAACTAATATCAACTGGGTACAGTGGTTCACACCTTTAATCCCAGCACTTTGGGGGAGGCCAAGGCAGGCGGACCATGAGGTCAATAGACTGAGACCATCCTGGTCAACATGCTGAAATCCTCTCTACTAAAATTACAAAAATTAGCTGGGCGTGGCCGCACGCACCTGTAGTCTCATCTACTTGGGAGGCTGAGGCAGGAGAATTCATTGAATTCCAGAGGCAGACACTGCAGTGAGCCAAGATCGCACCACTGCACTCCAGTCTGGTGACAGAGCGAGACTCCATCAAAAAAAAAAAAAAAAAGAACTAATATCAATTATTCTCAAATTATTCCAAAAACTGAAGAGGAGGGGATTCTTCCAAACTCATTGTATAAGTCCAGCATTACCTAGATACCAAAACCAAAAAAAGGTACTAACAAAAAAAGCAAACTACAGGCTAATATTCCTGATGAACATAAATGCATGAATTCTAAACAAAAAACTGGCAAATCAAATTCAAAAACACATTAAAAAGGATCATTGAACATGATTCCAGGGATGAAAGGATGGTTAAACATATGCGAATCAATAAACATGATCAATCACATTAACAGAATAAGGGTTGAAACCATACAAGCAATCTTGATAGACACAATTTGATGAAATTCAACATCTCTTCATCATAAAAGCTCTACATAAATTAGGTACAGAAGGTACGTACCTCAATACAATAAAAGCCATAAAGGACAAACCCACAGCTAACATCACATGGAATGGGGAAAAGTTGAAAGCTTTTCCTCTAAGATTTAGAACATGACAAGAATGGCCAGTTTTACCACTTCTATTCAACATAGTACTGAAAGTCCCAGCAAGAGCAATTGCATGCCTGTAATCCCAGCACTTTGAGAGGCCGAGGCAGGCGCATCACCTGAGATCAGGAGTTCGAGACCAGCCTGACCAACATGGAGAAACACCATCTACACTAAAAATACAAAATTAGCCAGGCGTGGCGGAGCATGCCTGTAGTCCCAGCTACTCAGGAGGCTGAGGCAGGAGAATCGCTTGAACCCAGGAGCTTGTGGTGAGCCAAGACTACGCCATTGCACTCCAGCCTGGGCAACAAGAGTGAAACTCCATCTCAAAACAAAACAAACAAACAAAAAAAGCTATTCAAATAGGAACTAAGGAAATCAAAATCTCTGTCTGCAGATGACATGATCTTATATAAAGAAAATCCTAAAGACTCCACCAAAAGCTGTTAGAACTAATAAATGTATTCAGTCAGATTGCAGGATACAAAATCAACATACAAAATTAGTAGTGTTTCTATACACTAATAGCTAACTATCTGAGAAAGGAAGCAAAAAAGTATCTCACTTAAAACAGCTAAAAAAGTAAGATACTTAGGAACACATTTAACCAAGGAAGTGAAGAATTTTTATATTGAAACTATGAAACGATTATGAAAGAAATTGAAGAGGATGCAAATAAATGGAAAGATATCCCATGTTAAGGGACTGGAAGAATTAATATTGCTAAATGCTCATACTACACACAGCAATCTACAGATTCAATATAATCCTTATCAAAATACCAATTACATTCTTCATAGAAATAGAAAAAATCCTCAACTTTGTATGGAATCATAAAAGACCTTGAATAGCCAAAGCAATCTTGAGCAAAAAGAACAAAGCTGGAGGTATCACACTGCCTGACTTCAAAACATACTACAGAGCTACAGTAACCAAAATAGTTTGGTACAGTCATAAAAAGAGACATGTAGGCAAATGGAATAGAACAAAGAGCTCAGAAATAAATCCATGCATCTACGCCTAACTGATTTTTGACAAAGTTGTCAAGAACAAAACTGGGGAAAGGATAGTCTCTTCAATACATGGTGCTGAGAAAATTGAATACCCACATGCAGAAGAATAAAACTAGACTCCTAACTCTCACAATATAAAAATTAACTCAAAGTGAATTAAAGACTTAAATCTGAGACTTGAAATCATGAAACTACTAGAGGGAAACATAGGGACATTGGTCTGGACAAGGATTTTCTGGATAAGACCTCAAAAGCACAGATAACCAAAGCAAAAACAGACAACGAGACTTCATCAAACTAAAATCCTCTGCATAGCTAAGGAAATAACAGAATGAAGAGGCAACTGATAGATTGGGAGAAAACACTTGCAAACTATACATCTGACAGGTGGCTAATATCCAGATTATACATGGAACTCAAACAGTTCAATAGTAATAATAATAATAATAATTTAATTTTGGAAGTAGAACAAAAGACTTGTATAGAAATTTCTCAAAAAAATACAAATAGTCAACAGGTATATGAAAAAATGTCCAGCATCACAAATCATTAGGAGAATGCAAATCAAAATCACAATGAGGCCAGGTGTGGTGGCTCATGCCTATAATCCCAGCTCTTTGGGAGGGTGGAGCAGGCAGACTACCTGAGGTCAAGACGTGGAGACCAGCCTGACCAACATGGTGAAACCCCATCTCTACTAAAAATACAAAATTAGCTAGGCATAGTGGTGCATGCCTGTAATCCCAGCTCCTTGGGAGGCTGAGAAAGGAGAATCACTTAAACCCAGGAGATGGAGGTTGCACTGAGCTGAGATTGTGCCACCGCACTCCAGCCTGGGCAACAAGAGTGAAACTCCATCTCAAAAAAAAAAAAAAAAAAAAACGCAATGAGCTGTATCACCTCACACCAGTTAAAACAGTATGGAGGTTTCTCAAAATATTGAAAACAGAGCTACCATATGATCCAGCAATCCCGTGACTGGATATATGTCCAAAGACAATGAAATCAGTATGTTGAAGTGATAAACGCACTCTCATAGTTATTGCAGCAGTATTCACGATAGCTGAGATACGAAAATATCCTAGGTATGTTTCATCAGATCAATGTATAAAGGAAATGTGGTATGTCTACACAATAGAATATTATACAACCTTTAAAAGGAAGGAAATTCTGTCATTTGTGACAATATAGATGAATCTGGAAGACATTTTGTTAAGTGAAATAAGTCACATACAGAATGACAAATACTGCATGGTTTCACTCATATGTGGAATCTAAAAATTGATCTCATAGAAATAGAGAGAATAGTGATTACCAAAGGATGGGGTAGTAGGGAGGGAATGAGGAAAGAAGGTTGGTCAATGGGTACAAAGTTATAGTTAGATAGGAGGAATAAGTTCTGGTCTTCTATTGCACACTAGGGTGACTATAGTTAACAATAATGTACTGTATATTTTTAAATAACTAGAAGAAAGATTTTTGAATATTTTCATCACAATGAAATGATTACTGTTTGATGTGATGAATTTGCCAATTACCCTGATTTGATTATTACATAACATATATATATATAGAAACTTCATATTGTACCCTATAAATATGTACCATATAAACATGTATGGCTATTACGCATCAGTTAAAAATTTAATAAAGTATGCAAAATTTTTATCAACTTTTAAATACGAAAAATTCCTTAGTCTAAGAATGAAAAGCTTAATAAAACCTACAAGATACATAATTTTTAATAGTGATATGTTATTCTCTTTTAATTAGGAAAATGATCAGCTGTATTCAATTATCTTCTGATTCAACATAGTAAGAAATAAGGCAATAAAAAGTAGAATGACTAGAAAGTAATGTGGTTTTATTCACAGTTATAACTAAACACACATAAAACCAAAAGAATAATAACAGAGTTTAGTGACTTTGCCAGATATGAAATATTTAAATGCAAAGTTAATCAACTGTATAACGACACAACAGATAGAATATGTGATTTACAAAAAGACACTAGTTATAGTAGCAGGCAGAAATAATAAAATATCACAGAAAACATGTAAGACAATTAAGGAAAAATTTAAAACACCACAGATACATACTTCTAAATTCCTAAGTAAATAGTGAGACTGTAAATATTAATAAAATGTCACAGTATGTTATTATCAGTTTTCCCTAAATGTATATCATTTAATGTGAACAATGTCTCAACAACATAATTTTTTGGCAATTTACAATTTTTATAGTCATACTATATACTAAGGTTTTTTCCTAAAGCTATATTAACTAATGATATTAACTCAAATAGTTTAGTAACATTTCAGAAAAAGATTACAAGAGCAATGGCACAGAATGGAGAATCCAGTTGCACACTCATATATACATGAAAACTTGGTTTAAGATACAGTTGATATATATTAGTAAGTGAAGGAGAGACTAAAAGTAGAATAAATAATAATCAGGGAATATATATATACACATATCAGGGAAATGCAAATAAAATCACAACAAGATACCACCTTAATCCTGCAGGACTGCCCATAATTTTTTATAGAAAAGTCAAAAAATAGATGTTGGCTTGGATGTGGTGAAAAGGGAACACCTGTGCATTACTGGTGGGAATGTAAACTAGTACAACCACTATGGAAAACAGTATGGAGATTCCTTAAAAAAAGAAATGTAGAACTACCACCTGATCCAGCAATCCCACTACTGGGTATCTACTTAGAGGAAAAGCCATTATAAGAAAAAGACATTTGCACGTGCATATTTGTAGCAGCACAATTTGCAACTGCAAAAATATGAGACCAACCTAAGTGCCCATCAACCAACACGAGGACAAAGAAAATGTGGTATATATACGCCATGGAATACTACTCAGCCATAAAAAGGAATAAAATAACGTCATTTGCAGCAACTTGGATGCAGTAGGAGGCCATTATTCTAAGTGGAGTAACTCAGGAATGGAAAATCAAATATCGTACGTTCTCACTTACAAGTAGGAGCTAAGCTATGAGGATGCAAAGGTATAAGAATGATAAAATGACCTTTGGGGATTTGGTGGTGGGAAGGGTAGGAGGAAGGTGAGGGATAAAAGACTACATACCGGGTAGAGTGTACCCTGCTTGGGCAATGGGTACATCAAAATCCCAGAAATTACCGCTAAAGAACCCATCCATGTAACCAAAAAACCACCTGTACCCCAAAAACTACTGAAATGAAAAAGGTCCCCTGAAGTCCAAAAAAGATATATTTGGCTTGTTTGGTATAAAAAATCATAGAGGAAGCACTATCAAGTTAAAAACAAAAAAGCATAGAAAGTACTTCTGTAGATCAATAAGAAAAAGACAAGAACCGAAATAGAAAGTACACAGAAAAATATGAAAAGATCCAACACACTAAAAAAATGAACAATAAGCATACAAAAAATACTAAATCTCATTAGTAATTAGGAAAATATTCATTCAAGTCTCCAAAGAGATAATATTCTATATCCACTTGGTGAACAAAAACTAAATTATTTGATAATACCATGTTCATAAGGATATGAATGAAGAATCTTTGTAGACTGCTAGTGGCAGGAAAATCACTATAGAAAACAATTTGGCATATTCAGATAACTGAAAAGCATTAATAGAAATTTTACTCCTGCTCAGGTACATGAAAGAAAACTCTTTCCTCTGCGTACCAGAAGGCACATCCAAAAATATTCCTAGCAATGTTGTTTTATAATATAACAAAAAATAATGGAAGCAACCCAAATATCCATGAACAGAATCGGCTTAATAAATGGCTAGCTATCCATAGACTAGAATACTCTACAATGCCATTGCACAGCCTATAGAAAAACGCAAGCATGAGCCTTAGAAATCCATTAATTATTTTAAAAAGAAACCTTCAGGTGAATACACACTTGTATGTGGCATTAAGATAAAGTTACACAAACGGAGTAGACCAGTAGTTGCCAGTGACTGGGAGGTGTGGGAAATGGAGAGATGTTGATCAGTGGGTCCAAAATTACAGTTATAAGATGAATAATTTACGGGGATCTTATGTAAAGACTGGGTAGTTACAGATGTGTTCATTAATTTGATTGTGATAATCATTACACAATGTATACATATATCAAATCATGTTGTACATCTTGAATACATACCTTTATCTATTAAATGTTCTAAATTTTTTAAACAACAAAGCATGCAAAACTAAACAATGAGTAAAATTATAAAGACGAGCAAAAGGATTCCATAATAACTGAGGCCATAGTTACTTACAACTGGAGAAAGGAGGACCGGATTGGTGAGGGAGGAATCAGGCCTTTAAAGATTTCTGTTAACACTCAGTTTGAGTATACATATGCGAATGTTTGTTAGATACTTATCCATTTTAATCTCCATATGTTATAAATATTTCTCTGTTCATACTTAAATATTTGTCACTGAAATCCTTCAAAATTGCACCATTGAAATAGCTTTAGACTTTTTTAAAAGAGCATATTCATCCTCACCTAACAATGCACTCTTTCCAACATAAGCAGGATCAGTAACTAACAGCAAACTTTAAAAAAGTCATACAAATTAGGAGGCTTCTAAGTGGCTCAAGATCATCCCCCTCTTCTGAGTTTTCCTATTTCTCTTCTTCTATATCTTCTGCCTATTTTTCACTTTTATTTTGACTGAGTGGAAATTATGCCAAAGGTTCATAGTTTTGAAGCTGATATTTTCAACCTCATGCACTACTTTACCTTCTGGAAAAGGTGTCCCCATCCTACAGCCTCCATAGCTCTTTAATTTTTGGCTTAGCACAGTGTTTACTTTCCCACATTTAATATTTAACAATAAAAATAATTATTGACTTAGACCCCTCCAATTTGGCCATGTGAAGTCATGTAATATCCTTGCTATTAAGAACTATGGTATTCTCCTAATGACACTCTATTAAAAATAAGAAGTTATGCTTTATTTTGGACCCCTCCTTTTAGGTCACATTTTGACTCTAATCTCTGTGTAACTAAACTGGAAGGCCATGAAGATCAGTACATAACTTAAGATTTTTGTTTTGGTTTGGTTTTAACTCCGTATCTTTTCATGTCTTTGACCTTTAGAAGATTTGCAGTGGTGAATCTAGTTTTCAAAAAATGATTGAATATTCACAAGACACTTACACTTCTGTTGTTTTGACCAGATCTGTCTGAGATAAAAACAGAGCTTTTGCGTGAAAAAAACAGAGCCTTCAGATCCTTTTTTTTTTTT
Source organism: Colobus angolensis palliatus (assembly GCF_000951035.1). Taxonomy (NCBI): domain Eukaryota; kingdom Metazoa; phylum Chordata; class Mammalia; order Primates; family Cercopithecidae; genus Colobus; species Colobus angolensis. Next base: position 843,425 of record NW_012116366.1, read on the forward strand.
TTAACAGTGCAGACGTTCAGCTACTAAGGTATTCAGTGCTAGGATAAATAAATATTTTCCCTGTCAATGAGAGAATACAAAAATGTTTTAAAAGAGGATGACCAGAAACTTCTGTTTGATGAAGTATGAAGAAAATAAAGATCAGTATTAAGCACTTTCAGCCAACAATCCTTTGAGGCCAATATGTATCTTTAAAAATAAATAAAATGTACCAATTATATACATTGTTCATATATTAGTTAGTCTGGAGGTCAAAATTAGAAAAACAATACATATAAAATGTGACTCATCTATATCTTCAACAAACACTGTGTCATACATTTCCTTACCAGCCTACCAACCTTACAAGGGTTAATTAATTAATACTTCTACCTTTGCAAATATCTACAGTTAGTTTATAATTTTCCTTTTTCATTAGCAAATTAGCAATCATTTTTATTAGAAATATATTACTTTTGGCACATTTTCAAACATGAAAAATTTCAAACTAATATACCAAAACTTAAAGACTCCAGTATTGAAACATAACTGAGTCATCCAAATGCCAAAGCTATTAGGCAGTCACATAGTGACTCTAAAATTCTATTTATTGAATATTTTTCTGAGACTTGAGAAATGGATGACAATGTCAGACCAGCTCATTTACATTTCACAGATGACGAAAAGCTAATGAGTGTAGCAATGTAGTTATACAATCTCATTCATGAAAGGTTTACAAAAAAGAGTTCTGAAAACAACAGGTGTTGTAAGCAGAATAGTAGCCTCCCAAAGATATTCATATCCTAATTCCTGAAGCCTATGAATATGTTTTTTTGTTGTT
>NW_012116366.1:849689-883706 GCF_000951035.1 Colobus angolensis palliatus
GTTCAAAATGCAGAAATCACCGGTCTTCTGTGTCCTTCGCGCTGGGAGTTGGAGACTGCAGCTGTTCCTATTCGGCCATCTTGCTCCGCCCCGAATATGTTTTTTACATGTTAAAAGTGACTTTGCAGATGTGATTAAATTAAGGATGATGAGACAGGGATATTATCTCAAATTAGCTGTGTAGGCCCAATGTAATCACAAAAATCCACAGAAGTGAAGGAAGGAGGCAGGACAGACAAGAGGAGATTTCATGACAGAAACAGAAATCAGACAAAGACAGAGGGTTTCAGAAGGATCTCTTCTCCTAAACAATGATTGCATCAACACAAATTTTATAAATTTTTAAAATTTGTAAGTTGCAGCTGAAGTTGTAAGCAATGAAAGGAGTACCCCAATAACATTTTTTATCTTTGCCAAATTTGAGTGCCAGAAGGAGGCAAAAAATAAACAAGATGTTCAATTCAAAGTATTATTAAACAACCAGGAGAGGAGAGCAGAGGGGGGCAGGGAGGTGGGGAAGGGAGGGGAAGGGAAGGAGAAGGTGGGGAGGGGAGTGGAAACAAGGTCGAGTTCTGGTGAGCACTCTCTTTCTAGCTTGTAGACAGGTGCCTTCATGTTGCATGCTCACATCACGTTTGCTAGATATGTGTGTATGAAAACAGACAGAGATCTCTCTCTCTTCTTCTCCCCATAAGGCCACCAATCCCATTGATATAGGATTCCACTCTTATTTCCTCATTTAGCCTTAATTACCTTTTAAAAGCCCTATTTTTATTATTTATTTATTTATTTTTTAAGTTCCAGGGTACACGTACAGGATGTGCAGATTTATTACATAGGTAAGTGTGTGCCGTGGTAGTTTGCTGCACCTGTCAACCTATCACCTAGGTATTAAGCCCAGCATGCATTAGCTATTTTCCCTGATGTTCTCTCTCCCTCAGCATCCCAGCCACCCCCAACAGACCCCAGTGTGTATTCTTCCCCTCCCTGTGTCCACGTGTTCTCATCATTCAACTCCAACTTATGAGTGAGACCATGTGGTGTTTGGTTTTCTGTTCCTGTATTAGTTAGCTGATGATAACGGCTGCCAGCTCCATCCTTGTCCCTGCAAACGACATGATCGCATTCCTTTTTATGGCTGCATAGTATTCCATGGTGTATCCATACCACATTTTCTTTATCCATTCTGTCACTGATGGGCATTTGGGTTGATTCTATATCTCTGCTATTGTAAATAATACTGCAATGAACATATGCATACATATATCTTCATAAAAGAATGATTTATACTCCTTTGGGTATACACCCAGTAATAGGATTGCTGGATCAAATGGTATTTCTGGTTCTAAATCTTTGCGTAATTGCCACATTGCCTTCCACAATGGTTGAATTAATTTACATTCCCACCAACAGTGTAAAAGCGCTCCTGTTTCTCCACAACCTTGCCAGCATCTGATGTTTATTGGCTTCTTAATAATTGACATTCTGACTGGTGTGAGATAGCATCTCATTGTGGTTTTGATTTGCATTTCTCTAGTGATCAGTGATAATGAGCTTTCTTCATATGCTTGTTTTAAAAGTCTTATTTTTAAATACAGTCACATCAGGTTGGGGCTTCAACGTAGGAATTTTGGAGGGATACGATTCAGCCTACAGCATTCCACCCCTGCTCCCCCAAATTAATGGCTTTCTCACATGCAAAATACATTCTTCTAACCCAATACCTCCAAAAATCTTTAATAATTCTAGCATCAAGTCTAAAGTGTGGAGTTTAGGCTAAATATCATCTATATCAGATATGAGTGACTCTAGGTAAAATTCATCATGAGGCAAAATTCCACTCCAGTTATGAACCTGTGAAACCAAACAAGTTATGTGCTTCCAAAATGCAATAGTAGGATAGTCTTAAAATAAACATTCCCATTCCAAAAGGCAGAAATCAGGAGGAAGTAAGGAGTAAAGGGTCTCAAGCAAGTCCAAAACCTAGTAAGGCTAATTTCATTAACTCTTAAGACTCAAGGCCGGGTGCGGTGGCTCATGCCTATAATGCCAGCACTTTGGGAGGCCGAGGTGGGTAGATCACCTGAAGTCAGGAGTTCCAGAGCAGCCTGGCCAACATGGCAAAACTCCATCTCTACTAAAAATTTAAAAATTAGCAAGGTGTGGTAGCGCGCGCCTGTGTTCCCAGCTACTCGGGAGGCTGAGGCAGGAGAATCTCTTGATACTGGCAGGTGGAGGTTGCAGTGAGCTGAGGCCACACCACTGCACTCCAACCTGGGTGACAGAGTGAGACTTTGTCTCAAAAAAAAAAAAAATCTTAAGACTCAAAAGTAACCCTCTTTGGTTTAGTGCTCTGCTCTCCAGGCACCCTAGGGCAACAGCATCACCCCACAGCTCTGCCAGGCCAGGTCCTCCTGCCAAGCCTCTAGGCAGCCTTACACCTACCTAAGGCTCTGTAGGGCAGCCCTGTCTTCAAGGTTTCAGGTGGAGGACTTTGAAATTGAAACAGGGGGTCTGATGACCTATGAATCAACTTTGAGGTCATTTTTTCGTCTTCTTAAATTATAGTACACATTCACAGACAAACAGCTCTATCATGCCATCCTGTCAAATCCAAGAAGTCTGACAGCCTTTCCTCATTTTGTCTCTTTTCTTCTTCAGTTCATACTGGTAGTGTTTCTGCTCATATAATCACATAAACTCTTTTATCAAGTAATAGTCTAGCAACACCATTGTGTTGCCTTTAGAACATGCTTTCTCATTTGTTACAATATAGATAGACTGAGAATTTTCTAAATCTTCAAGTTGTAGTTCTTTTTTCTTAACAATTTCTTTTGTAATTCTTCCTTTTCTTTTCTCACTTTATTATAAGCAGTAAGGAGGAATCAAGCCACTTCTTCAGCACTAGGCTTAGAAATCTTCTCAACTAAATATCCGTGTCTTTTTTTTTTTTGAGACGGAGTCTCGCTCTGTGGCCCAGGCTGGAGTGCAGTGGCCAGATCTCAGTTTACTGCAAGCTCCGCCTCCCAGGTTTACGCCATTCTCCTGCCTCAGCCTCCCGAGTAGCTGGGACTACGGGCGCCCGCCACCTTGCCCGGATAGTTTTTTGTATTTTTTGGTAGAGACGGGGTTTCACCGTGTTAGCCAGGATGGTCTAGATCTCCTGACCTCGTGATCCGCCCATCTCGGCCTCCCAAAGTGCTGGGATTACAAGCTTGAGCCACCACGCCCGGCCCTAAATATCCATTTCTAATACTTGCAAGTTCTACCTTCCATAAACACTAGAACACACTTCAGCCAATTACTATGCAACTGCAATTGCCTGATGGGTTCTTGGTCTCTGCACAGGTAAGACCAATTGTATTAGTCAGGATTCTCTTAGAGGGACAGAACTAATAGGATGTATGTATGTATGTATGTATATATGTATGTGTGTGTGTATATATATATATATATGAAGGCGAGTTTACTAATTATTAAGTATTAACTTACATGATCACAAGGTCCCACAATAGGGTGTCTGCAAGCTGAGGAGCAAGAAAGCTAGTATGAGTCCCAAAACTGAAGAACTTGAAGTCCGATGTTCGAGGGCAGGAAGCATCCAGCACAGGAGAAAGATGTAGGCTGGGAAGGGAGGCCCATCTGCTTCGCATTTTTCTGCCTGCTTTATATTTGCTGGACACTGATTAGATTATGCCAACTAGATTAAGGGTGGATCTACCTTCCTTAGCCCGCTGACTCAAATTTAAATCTCTTTTAGCAACACCCACACAGACACACCCAGGATTAATACTTTGTATCCCTCAATTCAATCAAGTTGACACTCAGTATTAACCATCACACAAGTTCACTAAGATAGTGGTATTATAGTAGAAAAATAGTTTAATTAATGCATGGATAGCCAACCAGTAGACAGGAGTTTATTATTCAAATCAGCTTTCCCAAGAACTCAGAGGCTATTAATTTTATAGATAATATGACAGGCAGGGCGCTAGGGAATGGATGCTGTTGATTGGTTGGAGATAAAATCATAGGGGTGTGGAAAACAGTCCTCATGCACTTAGTCAGTGTCTGGGGAGGGGCCACAGGACCAGTTGAGTCATGAGTCACAGGTCCCGGTACAGTCAGTCAGTCACCAGAATGCAAAAGTCAGAAAAAAGTATCTCAAAAGACCAATCTTAAGTTCTACAATTGTAATGTTATCTATAGGAGCAACTGGGAAAGTTACAAATCTTGTGACTGTCATTTCTGTAAATGATTATAGAAAGGCAAGCTACACCTACATTTTAGCAGAATTAAGGTCCCTTCCATAATCCTAATCCTGTGGCCTTTTATTAGACTTACAAAGGGGATTTTAGTCCCCAAAGAAGGAGAGGGTCAGTTATAGGGAGAGAAAATTGTAATTTTTTTCCCAAGTTAAACTATAAATGAAATAGTTATATTTCATTTAGCTTGGCCTACACCCAGGAATGCGAAAAGACAGCCAGCCTGTGAGGGTAGGGGTAAGATGGAGTCAGCCATACTAGACTTCTCTCACTGTCATAATCTTTGCAAAGGTGGTTTCACCACTTCATAACAAGAATCACCTTTCCTCCAGTTATCGTATTTCATATTTCTTAGTCTCACTGAATCACACTTAACATCCATACATCTAGCACACACCTCAAAAATATTCCAGCCTCTACCCAGTTTGGAAATTACCCATTGCCAAACCGCTTCCACATGTCCAGGTAGCTTTTACATCAAAGACATTTATTATAAGAAATAATCTTGTTATTACGGAGACTGAAAAGTTCTGAGATCTACAGTAGGCAAGCTGGAGACCCAGGAAAGCTGATGGTATAGTTCCAGACCAAAAGCTGGCAAAGTTAAGACCTAAGAAGAGCCAATTTTTTAGTTCAAGTCTGAAGGCAAATAAAAAGAAACAACAGAAAAGAAAAGAGAAGAGAAGAGAAGAGAGAAACGAAAAGAGAAAAGAAAAGGAGTCCCAGCTTAAGCAATCAGGAAGGAGGAGTTCTCTCCAACTCAGACTTTTTGTTCTACTTAGGTCTTCAATTGATTGGATAAGCCCACCCACATTAGAGACAATCTGCTTTACACAGATTATAAGTCTTCTGATTCAAGTGTTAATCTCACCCTGGATCACTTTCACAGACATGCCCTGAATAACATTTGACCGAGTATCTGGGCATTCCACGTCTCATTCAAGCTGATACATAAAATTAACCAGCATAAAGATAAAAAGGGATATAAAACATCAAGAGACTTTATCTTCAATTCTATATCATCAGGAAATGGCACATACCAATTAAGATAATTCAAGAAGGGTTTAGTATAAGGTATGTGCAAGGTATAGGGAAACCACAAAGCTTGGTGCAATACTCAAGGAGAATGTTGAGTAAAAGGAATCAGTGACACCTTCAATTAAACTGAAGCAAAGGAGCAAGGGTAATAAGTACCCAGCCTCTCTTTGACCTCCAGCATCCTGATGGGCATCCCCATTAACTGAACCCAACAGGAAGACAGAGGGTAAGGGGTCTCAATGATGTAGTCCACATAGGTCACCCTTGTCGATGAAGAGTCAAACTCCACAAAATATTTGAAGAGATTTATTCTGAGCCAAATATGAGTGACAATGGCCCATGTCACAGCCCTTGGAGACCATGAGAAAATGTGTTCACATTGGTTGCAGATTTACTGTAAGATTCACTCTGGAAAGGCAGACAACTTGAAATAGGGGTGGGGTGCAGGTGGGGCTTCCAGGTTATAGGTAGATTTAAAAATTTTCTGATTGGCAACTGGTTGAAAGACTTAAGTTATTACTTAAAGAGCTGGAATTAATAAAAAGGAATGTTTGGGTTATGATGATAAGGGGTTGTGGAGACCAAAGTTTTATCATGCAGATGAAGCCTCCAGGTAGCAGACTTCAGAGAACAGACGGCAAATGTTTCTCACCACATATAGAGTCTGCACTATCAGTAATTCCAAAAATGAAGAGGGTATAATGAGGCAGGTCCACCTCCTACCCCACATCATGGAAGGGGTCCCTCAGGTTAGCCTTGGAATGCCCTTGCCAAGAGAAGGGGTCCATTCAGATTGTCAGGGGGCTTTGACTTCTATTTTTTGTTTACATCCTCCTGGGGTACAAAGCTGGCTAAAAGTTGAATACATAAAGACAGGTAGAAAGACTTAACAACATTTTTGTAAAATCACAGATTTTACAACTCAAAATCTGTGATAGTAAATTTATAGCTCAATAAAATGAATAATTATTCTGCAAAAAATAAATTTAAAAAATTGAATCTAGCAGTAGAAAAACTAAAACCACAATCATAGAAGAAGAAGAAACATTATTAAAATGTTACATCAAAAAATGGCTACTGGTCTAGATGGTTTTATTGTAATTTTTTTCCAAGGTTTCAAAGGACTATATCACATTTTTACCTAGGATAAAATGATGAAAGCATGTTTAATTAATTTTGTGAAGATACCATGCCTAATACTATCCTCAAACAAAAGTAGAAAAAGAAAAATTTTGGCAAATTTCACTTACAAGTATAAGCATTTTAAATTACTAACAAAATTAACTTCTATTTAAAAATCAAACTTTTCATTCATCCACCGAGACACAGTAGTGTCTTACCTTACTCACAAGTATTACAAAAATGATTTAATAACTGAATTTCTGTTATCATGGATACCACACTGATCAATCAATGAAGCCACATGATTGTTTTCATATATAGATTAAAGTTTCAAAAAGAAAAGTCAGTAGTGCTTTGTACAAAGTCATTTAGAATAACTGAAAAGGATACACATATATAGAAATAAAATTTAATATGTAACATCCTATTATAGCTTCCTTATTAAACTTTGTGTCAAAACAATGAAACCTAAAACCCACCATGATTATTTTAGCATCATTATGGATGTTTCTCCCATTTTAACTGGACGTCAAACATATAAGTGAAGAAATCATCCTGGACTTTTTAAGCTCCTATAGTCACGAAGTGGCTAAGAGATGAACTACCCCTCTGTGTCCTGTCTGAATTTCTGACTCACAGAATCATGAAAAATTATAAAATACTTGTTTTTTGTTTATTTTTAAGCCACTAGATTGGCACAGTGTGTTCGACTGACCACATATGAATCATGGGCTATAAGACTGTCTTCAGCAGAAGAGGACGAGGCCAACACAGAGGAAAAAAAGGTTAAAAGAGAGAGAAGGAGAAGAGAGATAGAGAAGGGAGGGGAGGAGAAGAGAGGGAAGAGAAAGAGAGGGATGGAGAGGAAAGGGCAGAGAAGAGGAGAGAAAGTACTTCAATTAACAACCCGATGACCTCATTTATATTTCTAAATCCATCTGAGCATGAAGCTTTATCCCTCTCTGGACTTGCCATTTTTTAGAGCAAACAAATGCCCTTTACTAGTTAAGTAAGGCTGAGCTGGATTTCTATCACAATAAGTAGCTTTTCGTTACTAAAACTTCTCCAGGTAGAGGCCCTGGTCTGGCTATTTACAGAACTCTACATAGCAGTATAACTATTTGGCCAGCAACCTTAACATACTGGTATGGATTAAAGTGAATACTGGGAAGGTGAAGGCCACTTCAGCTGACATAGGTTTGTTTTTGTTTTCCTGGGGAAATGAGTTATGTAACAAAACTAGGTCATCAAAGTTTGTAATTGGTGGAAGTATGAATATATAAGGAATCAAAGTGAAATTTATGTCTCTTAAAATCAAAGGTTACTAGCCATGGATATAAGTCACATAACCCATTATTACTATTTGCATTTCGGTTCTTTTTCTAAACATGTTATCATTCCTAAATCCATTTTCAGAAATGATACTTACAATTTGTAATACCTAAGAGATTTGTTGGGTTTGATACTTCTTGGCCTATAGAGGGAAGTCTTAATTATTTTTATCTAATAAGACTACCAGTATTTCTTGTATACATAGCTTTTCTCTAGCCTTTTCCTAGATATAAAAAAATTATCTTTGAATCCTACCCTCTTATTAACCACATCCACTTGCCATAATTTTGCACCTGTTGTGGTAACTTTCACAAATGCATCAGGCTGGGTGCTGTGGCTCACGCCTGTAATTTCAGTGTTTTGGAAGGCAGAGGTGGGAGTATTACCTGAGGCCAGGAGTTCAAGACCAGTCTAGGCAACATAGCAAGACCCCACTTCTACAAAAATTTAAAAATTAGTGAAGCGTGGTCATGCATGCCTAGGCACTCAGGACACTGAGGGGGAAGGATCACTGAGGTCCAGGAGTTCAAAGCTGTAGTGAGCTATGATCATATCATTGCACATTAACCCTGGTGACAGAGGGAGACCCTCTCTCTAAAACAAAACAAAATACACACACACAAACGTATTTCACTGATTCTACAAATCTTAGGAAATAACCCATTGGACACGGTATTATAAAAACAACCATGTACTATATTACAATGAAAAAATAATCATAAACAGGCTCTAAACCAGGTTGACTGTAGAAGAGACACTGAAGGAAGAGAAAAATCACCTTGTTGCTCAGTCATTTTGAAATCAGTTGGTTATCAAATCAATGACCAGCAACGAATGTGGCAAGTGCCCAGAGAGCTGTATCAAACAGATCAATTCAAACGTTTCCTTCATTCATTCAATAACAAAGCCACCAATATTTAAATGAGAATTTAATCAAGAGTAGATTTATTCCTGAACATTAATCAATTTGTAATTCAATTACAAAAACTGGGCAACAGATAACCACGTATATTTGAGAAAGATTTTTTAGCTTTCAAATGTGCTTGGCTCATTTTGAGAATATTAAAAAGAAAATATTAAAATGCTGAAATGTGTTTAAAGCCTCACAATGTTACAGATATTGTGCCTAGTAACAAAATAATCAAATACCCAAAAAATTCTTCTGAAAATAGGAGCTGATGTAAACATATAAGTGTATGTATATGAAATACGACAGCAAGAGGGTTCAAAGAAAAGGCATAAAGGTATTTATAATTAACTGCAGTCTCTCTTCTTATAGACCCTTTATTTTACCTGTGGAGTGTCAGTTAAATTTCACTTCAGCAACAGAGAAAACACACACACAAAGAGACAGATTAAAACTAACATTTAAAAATTGTAGATGGGACTCTATTTAAAGTGATGGAATGCTCTGATGTGAACTACATTTCAAAAGACTAGCTAATTCCTCCCTCTGGAATCACAGTCCATATCACTAGAATTGGAACATAAATACCTCAGCTCTTTTGGCCCTTGACCAGGATAACATGCAGTGGCCAAAGGCGGGGCAACACACCCTAACTGACTGCCTTCTATGCTGCTTCACTTCCCTAATCCCATAACAGAATTTTTCAGTATCAATTCTGAAATAAACTACTTGAACACAAATGTTTACTTCAGTGTCCAATTTTGGAGAATCCAAATTAAAACATGTAACGAAAAGTTTCTTTATGCTTCTGAATTTCTGTTAACATTTTATAATTTTCTAGATGTTCGCTAATTTTCCTTTCGCAAATTTTCATCACACTCAATTTTTAAATTGCAAAATACATATTTTTTAAAGTTAAAAATATTTTAAGTTAATAATCTCATCTCCATTTTTATTTCTGCTTCATTAATATGATCCCATCTTTTTCCAAGGCATAATCTATAACCTTCCACAGCTTATTCTATACTTATAAAATATGCATAATCTTATCAAAGAGATCATTTTTTTAATGCTTACTTTTTCATTCATTAATAGGTAAAAATCAGCCTCATATTGGATTATAATTCACAATTTCTTAACTATTACTGAGGTCATGGCAATTCTTCTGTAAATTATCAGTTTATATCTGCTATCCATTCATCCATTGAATTTTTATATTTTTATACTAATTTTTAGAGATTCATTCATATTATTTGTATCAGTGTGTTGGAGAAAGATCCGCCTTATGTAATATTTAAACTGACAATAAATTTGTTGTGATCAAAATACTGCGGTGTTTAAATAAGTGTGAAAGGAGTCCATAAAGAATATATGTACATATACCGGTGTACATATACTTATGTATACACACACATACATGTGCATATCCAAATGGATAGGATAAATGAATATATGATAAAAATGATATTATAATTTCAAGAGGAAAGATTTTCTTTTAATAAGTGGCACTGGCATAATGAATAATCTCTAGGAAAATAAATTTAGACCTTTAGACCTTTCTCTTATGTCATATAAATGAAGACTGGAACAGGAAAAAAAGAAAATTAGAAAAGTTTTTAATTCTCTGACTCACATTTCTTTTTTTTTTTTTTTTTGAGACTGAGTCTCACTCTGTCTCCCCGGCTGCAGTGCAGTGGTGCGATCTCGGCTCACTGCAACCCCTGCCTCCCGGGTTCACGCCATTCTCCTGCCTCAGCCTACTACAGGCGCCCGCCACCTCGCCCGGCTAGTTTTCGTATTTTTAGTAGACACGGGGTTTCACCGTGATAGCCAGGATGGTCTCGATCTCCTGACCTCGTGATCCGCCCGTCTCGGCCTCCCAAAGTGCTGGGATTACAGGCTTGAGCCACCGCGCCCGGCCTGACTCACATTTCTTATCTGAAAAGTAAGGATACATACTCTCTCACAAGGAAGCTGTGACATAATAAATATGAAAGCTTTTATCAGCAGAACAGAATAATCTGTAATGCAAAACAGAAATACTATTATGTTTTATTCAATAAGTTGTTCCACTTTAGAGAGTGGTTAGCAGCTAGAGCTTGCTATTTAGTGGTAAGGTGTAGGCCACTGAGGACCAAATGCTTCTCTCAAAAGAAGAGAAATGACAACAAAAGGGAGAAAAAGTTGCTATACCTCTGTGATCATAATGCATATCATTTGCATAAAAGGAATATGAATGAGACATTTCTCCAGCAGATTGTAAGATATAAAATGAAGCAGAGGAAGTTTGCTTTCTTCTCATTAAACTAAAAAGAAATTATTCATCTCCAAGAATACAAATGAAAGCTTTCCAAATGATATGGTCATAACATGGTAATTAAATGCCTGAGTGCCAGTCAGATTCCTTCATTTTTCTAAATTATAATAATTACAATTGACCATTACTGGTAATTACAGTGATCAGAAAGTCAAATTCTAATTTTTCATTCTATTTCCTGGAATCAGTGTGTACCTTCCTTCCACTAAAACAACCAAGTTTTATTTTTCCTTACCCAAATCTCTTCTGCTCTTTGGTCCCATGTCCATGCAAAACAGCGCTCTCTTCATGTTCTCCTTTATTTTTATTTACCTCCTAATAATGGTTCATTTTTCAGATTTATCCCAGGGGCTAATCAGGAGATATTCTTCATATAAACATTAAATGAAGGTAAAATTGAAAGATTAAATACATAAATTACTGTTTCCAAAAGAGTTCTATGTATTCCGAGTGCCTGAATCATTTCATACATGCCCTCTTATTATCCCAGTAATCAAAATAAGAGCCAGCTATCAAAGGTCCTAACAAATTCCTTGAGGAAAGCATGCAAGTTAAAAGAGAAATGATTAACTACCACTCAGTTTTGCGTTAACACCGTGTTTCTCAGCCCACATAAATATATCAGTTTACTAGCTGTGTGGCATTATCTTGAGGTTTCCGTTTTTGGACTTTAGAAGGATACCTACAAATCAAATCTTTAATATTTCTTTCCTTGAATCAATTCATTCTGTTCTCCAAGTGTCTTTGTTGAAAATAAAAATGTCCCTGAGTAATTCAAGCTTTCCTTAATAATCCATGGCATGAGTTTATCAATTTGCTTTTTTTTAAGAGTACAATTCAGAACAATTATTTAGGAAATTCTGGAGGTAATTTTTCCAATCCAAATATAAATTTCAATGCATAGAAACTTAGGCTCTGCAGTAATAGCTATAAAAAGCATAGATAAATGGGAATGTTGCAGTATGATTTATTTCAGCACAAAAAAATTTTAAACTTGTGTGTCCATTAATAGATGACTTACCACTTAAATTAAGGTACAAATATACAATGAAAAAGTATTCAGATATTATAGAATGATTAGATACATACATACTTATTATATGAGAAACTATCCAAGATAACATGATTCCCCTTATGTATATTTTAATGTTTTTATGTATATGTGAGAACATGGAAAAAGGGCTGAGAGAATCTTAACCAAATATTAGCAGCTGTTTAATCTGTCAAGATCTCCGGTAAATTTAATCTTTCATGCTTTTATATAACTTTTCTGTCTTTGATTCTAAGCTATATATGTTACCATCTATCATCACATGCACAGTGATTTTTTATTATAGAGTTAAGAGAAAAGTGAATATATAGAGAGAGATACTTTTTCATGCAGCCCCCAGCTTGGCCCTTAAAAGCATTTGTTTTTGTCATCCCTGCCATAGAGGAAAGACGCTGAAGACCCAGGTAGAATTTCTAACTCCTTCCTTTGTCATATGTGTGACTTTGGATTCAACATTCAACCTCTACTGATTTCAGTTCTGTTTGTATTAACAGGAAACTTAGTTCATGGCCTAGACATATTACCTTAACAACATAATACATTTTAAAACTTGATTGTATATTTAAAGCCTATGCCTTAATTCAGTAGACAAGATTCAATCTCCTTGCCTCAAAGTAATTACATTCCTTGACTAAATTAGTCAAAGCATCTAGACTTTATCTTGAATTAGGATCAACTTGGAATCTGATGTTAAAGGCAGTAAATCCCTTTTGCTAAAGAAAACCACTCAATATTTTTCTACTTGTCAATTAACTAATTATGAAATATTGCTACTTTTTCCTTTTCGTATTACTATCCACTGGGACAACACCCTTAATCTAGCAACTCTAGTAAACTTACCCAGTGAAAAAGAATTTCGTAATTATGTTTTTATAATACAATAAGTGTTCATGTCCAGAACAAAACTTTTGGTCACTCCAGTACCAAATCCTGACAATATTATTTATTAATAAGTGTTATATTAGAAACAAAGGAGAATAAAAGGCTCGATATACAACAAGTAGTCTAGTCTCTCTTTTAGGATCTAGTTCTTTTCAGAAACCAAATTGTACAAATGACTAAACTGATGTCCTTTGTAGGGTATATTGAACTGTTAAAAGTTTTATACACACACACACACAAACACACACACAAATAGCTGGAATGTTTCTAGGATAATTTGCGATTTTTAAATGCTATAGGGGAAAAGAAAGGTTTCTTGATTTCCTTCAGTACCCCAAAAAGCTAACAATAAATTTGTAGTTTACTTGATGTCTTGATACGTAAACTGAATACTGTTGTAAATATTGATGCTTCTACAGGCTGAGAAGTCCAAGATCAGGGCACAAGCATTCAGTGTCTGGTTAAGAGCCTTTCTGCTGCAATAAAAGATATGTAGTCATGTGTCACTGAACAAAAGGGATGCATTCTGAGGGATGTGTTGTTAGGTGATTTCACCATGAGTGGTCATCATAGAGTGTACTTACACAAACCTAGAGAGTGGAGCCTACTACACACCTAGGCTATGAGGTATAGCCTGTTGCTCCTAGACTACAAACCCATACAGCATGTTATTGTACTGAATACTGTAGGCAACTGTAACACAATGGTAAGTGTTTGTGCCTCTAAACCTATGTAAAGGTACAGTAAAAAATATGGTATAAAAGATAAAAATGGTACACCAGTGTAGGGCAGACTTTTAAAGAATTGGCAGTGCATTAGGTTAGTTTATACCAGAATCATCAAACACACGTGAATCATACATTGTGCTACAACGTTATGATAGCTATGATGTCACTAGGCAACAGGAATTTTTCAGCTACAATATAATCTTATGGGACGACCATCATATTTGTGATTTGTCATTGATGGAGATGTCATTATGCAGCATATAGCTGTGCTGTAGAATCAAGAGAGACTCATTTTAAGGGATTGGCTCACAAGATTGTGGAGACTGTTAAGTCCAAAATCTGCAGGGTAGACCAGCAGGCTGAAGATCCAGTAAGAGTCAATGTTGCAGTTCAAATTCAAAACCAGCCTGTAGAAGCATCAATATTTACAACAGCATTCAGTTTAGGTATCAAGACATCAAGTAAACTATAAATTTCTTGTTAGCTTTTTGAGACACTGGAGGAAATCAAGAAACCTTTTTTTCCCCTACAGCATTTAAAAATCAGTAAATTATCCTAGAAGCATTCCAGCTATTTGTGTGTGTGTATGTGTATGTGTGTGTGTGTGTATAAAACTCTTCCTTATTCAAAGTCCACTGATTTAAATGTTAATTCCATCTAAAAAAATATATCTTCACAAGAAAATCCAGACATGTTTAACTGAGTATCTCAGTATCATGACCTGTCCAAGTTTGCCACATGAAATTAACCATCACAAGTATTCCAACTCTTTAACAGATATTAGAGAAATCATTTTGAAATAACATAGAAATGCTTCAGAAATATAGTGCTACAGAAATACTTAAGCTGATGATCAAGCTAAAACACTGCTTCACCATAAGTTCATGTCTTAGTTCATTTGTGCTGCTATAACAGAATCCCACAGACTTGGTAATTCATTAAAGACAGAAATTTATTTTCTCACAGTTCCACAGGCTGAGAAGTCCAAGATCAGGGCGCAAGCATTCAGTGTCTGCTTAAGAATCTTTTTGCTGCATCCTCATATGGCAGAAGGCAAAAGGGAAAGAGGACCAATGCCACATGAAGCTTATTATATAAGGTACTTAACCTCATTAACAAGAGAGGAGCCCTCATGGGTTAATCAGCTCTTAAGGGGCCTACCCGTTAATACCATCACACTGGCAACATCTCAATTTTTGAGGGGTCACATTGCATAGCAGTCCACATACAAGGACCTCATATAAAAACTATTACTACTACTACTAATAATAGTAACTCCATGGAGAAATTCAAGAACTCCATCACAGACACACAAAATCTGCCCATTCCCCAGATTCTGGTTGTGGAGGGTGGGAAGGGGGCAGGAATGGGAAGAGCAGAATTATAAAAACAGAAGACCTGACAAAACCAGAATACCTGACAGTACCAGAGAAAACTCAAATGAATTTGTCTTCATCTTTAATAAAATAATTCACCATGTTAAGGGTAAATGGGCCAGAATATTAAATACTAATGGAAAAATTTTGTTTGAATAGCAGAGAACATCACCAATGCATGGTTCATCTGAACTAAATTAATCTGGAAACTTATAAAGGTGCAACATGAATTAGACCCATCCCATAAGAATCCTTTGGGAATCTCCAAATGAGTTTTATATAATTGCCTCTATCTGTTGTTTATAAATATGTATCTATAGGACCAGGCACAGTGGCTCACACCTATAATCCCAGCATTATGGGAGGCCAAAGGCGGTGGACCACCTGAGGTCAGGAGTTCGAGACCAGCCTGGCCAACATGGTGAAACCCTAATTCTATTAAACACACAAACATTAGCAGGCATGGTGGTGCACACCTGCAGTCCCAGCCACTCAGAAGGCTGAGGCAGGAAAATTGCTTGAACCCTGGAGGTAGATGTTGCATTGAGCTGAGATCGGGCCATTGTACTCCAGCCTAGGTGACAGAGGAAGACTCCATATATATGTGTATGTATATCTATATCTATCTATTATTTATTTTATAGATTTGCTGAAGGATGAATCTAACAAAAGCCACAACATCCACAGAGGCAAAACCAAACCAAAACAAAAATACTATTAGATTTCGTGTTCCCTGTCTAGAACATTCTAAGGTATTTACCGAGTAATCTAGGACATATGTACATATGTTACAGAACCCTTATTCATAATTTTGAATCATGCAAAGCTTTGCCACTTACTCAGAAGCATTGTCTTTATCACTCACTATTCTCGATGGAAAAAAATGAAAAGGACCTGTAGCAGAAGTGGAAAGTTACTACCTTTAGATAAATAGAGGTTTCAGAGAGCCTCCAGAAGCAAATACACTGGAAATTTACTGCTAACTTATGATTCTTAGCATAAGCTGCTGAGGACAAGAAGTAGATAGCTTCCTCCCAAAACCGGTGGAATAAGGTTCTCCTGTGTCATACAATCCTTTACATACTCTTGGTTATTTTGTACTTCATACTTTCCCTCTTTATTATTTTAAGGTTTTGCCCCTCCTATTTATCCTATAATGGTCCTCATCTGAAGTTTAGGCTTTACTAGAGACACTTATCTCCTACACCATGGTTGGTTCTCTGTTTGTTTTAACTATGGCTGAGAGAGCTACATCTCCATCTTCAGGGGACATTTGGCAAAGTCTGGAGATATTTTTGGTTATGAAGACTAGGGGAATGTAGTGTCACTGGCACCTATTAAGTAAAGGTCAGGAATGTTGCTAATCATCCTATAATGCATTGAAAAACCTACTGGCCACAAACACACACAATGAAGAATTATTTGATCCAATATGTCAAAATGCAGAGATTAAAGAACTCTTCTTTTGATAGTCTGTAATGAAGCTTTGACTGAATGAGAATGAAACCATGGTACTGAAAATAAGAGGTTCCCATCCTCCTAGAAAATGACTGTTCTGCAGCTACGTTAACAAGGAGCTACCAGAACCAGTTTTAAACTCATTCATCCATCACTGAAAATCAGCCTCTGTTAACACCCTTTTACAAGCCAAATGATCAATGGCAGATTTTTGTTTTTGAACGTCTGACAATCACAAATGTACTCATTCCAACAAACACACTACTCAATGCCAAATAATCAACAACAGTGACCACACCATATACAGATGTGATTAAACCACTCATACTTCTGAAAATCCACCAATCCCTGAACTCCATGCTTTTCAAAACCTTACATACAATTAGTAGGTTTCTTTTTCAGGGGAGACTTCCTGACCAACATAGATATGCCTTACTCTCTTAAACAATAATCTTACCTTTGTCTTTATATTCCAGATACTGACAAACCCGGAACTGTCAAAGGATTATGAGACAGCCACTCAATATCTGAAATAGAAAAGTAAAGATGAATTTATTGATTTTTATAATAAGAGAGAGCTATGCTGATCAGGCACAAGAGACTGCTGATATGGCACAACAGACTGCTGATACCATATAGTAATTCGAGGAAGCAAGGATTTCTTCCCGTAAGAAGGCTGTGGCTTTCACACAGACAAACAAAAAACAGACAAAAAATAAACGCCACTACTTTTGGTCAATAACATGGGCTTGCAGACAATGTCTCAGGTTCTCAAACCAAGCAGAGACTAGGAAGAGGCCATATGATATGATAATGCCGGAATGCAGACTAAACAAAGGAGGCTTCTTCTTTTACAAACTGACTAGACAGGGAGGGTTCTCATGAAAGATTTATAGGGCACCCAGGGCAAAGTCTGACCACTTAACTTTTCATGAATTGGTCACCATTCTAACAAACCTCCAATTATTGGCTGTCAGAGCTGGATTGTATTAGAATTGTGGCTTATTCCTCCACTCACTCATGTCCTATACAAGTTTCCCTTACATAGTCAACAAAAACAGAAAGTCCAAGAAAAAGCAAAAAATAAAAATAAAAATAAAACTGGTCTGTACTATGTAGACAATGGCAAAAGCAAAACAAGCAGCAAGAGAATAAAAAGCTTAATGGCAAAATAAATAAATAAATAAATAAATAATCAAATGGTATACTTTTAAGCCCAAAGGTCTAATAACCTTATACAAAAGCCTAATTATTCATAATACAAAATAATATATTTGTATAAATAACTATACAAAGATAAGGCTTAATTTTACCAAAATCTTGGTATAACACTATAAAAAGCCCTCTTTGGTTACTAACCCTGGGATAAATTCAGCAAAAATAAATTTGGCAAAAAGAGCTCAGTGGAACTCGTCAGAACTCAGATTGTTGTTCAAAGTAACTGCTCTGTCCCAAAATATAGAGTTTGAGCAGAAGTGGCCCATTGAGGGCACCTGTTGTTCTGAGCATCCTTTGTAATCCTGCTAAGCCAAGGTCTTCGAAACAGTCTCAAGTAGAACCATGTAGGACCTAGTACAGTTCTAATAAAACTGTTGCTGTAAGAACCTAAGAAAGAAATGGTGCCTTTATCTGTTCCTACACTGATAGGATGAAATATTTCACTGGGTTTTAAGAACCTTGACCCTCAACCTAGTTTCTAGGAAATAGATTTTCTCCTTTCTGGTCACTCTGCTATAATAAAACAATAAATATAACATAATACATATAAATATAATAAAAAAGTTAATCACAGACTATATCATGAGGCTACCCAGATTTCATAGCACATTTCTTGGGAAGCATTTCATGCTTAATTTATATAATTGTTTTTAAAACATTTATTGAATGACAATTATGTCCCAGGCATAGTACTGCGTGTTGGATATTCAGCAATATTTGCCCATGTATGGTTCACCATTTTTCTGTGATTAGACTATGTACTTAGAAAGCTCTAAAATTAGTTCTTAGTATTGTCTTCCATTTTTTATCAATGAAACCTCAAAATATAAAATTTTAAGCTTTTCTTATATTATTCACATATTTACATATAAAGAGTAGAAAAGTATGGCATCCTGACTTTTTAAAGAAAAGTAGATGCTGGAAGAAAAAAAGTCCAACTGGAGTAGAGAAAAAAATCCTTAACCACTAATAAGGCCATTTTTGGTCCCCACATTTACAGGATAGTCATATTAATGAAGTAATTTCATTACTAAAATAAAATTATTTTCTTCCATAGTGACACAGCATCTAACAAATTATTTAACTCCAAAATTCAGATTACTCTTAATTTTCTCATTCACTTCTAATCTATCAGTTAGTCTGTTCTGCCTGACTACTACACTCCCAAAATGTTTTCCAATCTACCCCCTCATTTCCACTGTACAGGCAGTTCCCTAATATTTGTCCTGATTATTATCATAGCCTACCAAATCCTCTCAGTTTTTCTATTTCTGCCTGTCTATAATCTACTTCCCAACAAGCAGCCAAAAAGATCACTTTAAAATATCCATCATATATACAAAAACAGACACAAAGAGCAATGGAAGGGAACAGAGAACCCAAAAATAAGACTGCACACCTACAGCTATCTGATCTTTGACAAACCTGGCAAAAACAAAAAAAAATGGGGGAAGGATTCCCTATTCAATAAACAGTGCTGGGATAACTGGTTAGCCATATACAGAAGACTGAAACTACACCTCTTCCTTATACCATATTAAAAAAAATTAACTCAAGATGGGTTAAAGACTTAAATGTAAAACACAAAACAATAAAAACCCTGGAATACAACCCAGGTAATACCATTTCGGACATATGAAAAAGCAAAGATTTTGTAATAAAGACACCAAAAGCAATTGCAACAAAAGCAAAAATGGACAAATGGGGTCTAGTTAACTAAAGAGCTTCTGCACAGCAAAGGAAGCTATCAACAGAATAAACAGACAACCTACAAAATGGGAGACAATGTTTGCAAACTATGCCTCTGACAAAGGTCCATCATCTATAAGGAACTTAAGCAAATTCACAAGAAAAATAAAATCCCATTAAAAAGTGGGCAAAAGAAATGAAGAGACACTTTCAAAAGAAGACATATGCGACCAACAAGCATATGAGGAAAAAAACCAAAAAACAAAAAAAAACACTCAACATCACTGATCATTAGAGAAACGCACATCAAAGCCACAATGAGATATCATCTCACACTACTCAGGATGGCTACTATTAAAAAGTCAAAAAATAACAGGTGCCAGCAAAGTGGCAGAGAAAAATGAATGCTTACAGATAGTGAAAGTGTAAATTTGTTCAACCATTGTGGAAGACAGTATGGCGATTTCTCAAAGACCTAAAAACAGAAATACGATTTGACCCAGCAGTTCCACTACTGGGTATATGTCCAGTGGAATATAAATCGTTCTGTTATAAAGACACATCATGCACACATATGTTTATTGCAGCACTATTCACAATAGCAAAGACAGGGAATCAACTTAAATGACCATCAGCGGTAGACTGGATAAAGAAAAATGTGATACATATACACCATGGAATACCCCACAGCCAAAAAAAAGAATCTACATCCTTTGCAGCAACACGGATGGAGCTAGAGGGCATTATCCTCAGCAAACTAACCCAGAAACAGAAAACCAGACCCCACATGGCCTCACTTATAAGCAGGAGCTAAGTGATGAGAACACAGGGATACATAGAGGGTGACAATACAGGAGGGACCTGGGGTCTATCGGAGGGTAGAAGGAGGGAGGAGGGACAGGATCAGGAAAAATAACTAATGGGTACCAGGCTTAATACCCAAGTGACAAAATAATCTGTTCATCAAATCCCTGTGACACAAGTTTACCTGTATAACAAACCTGTGCATATACCCCTGAACTTAACACACACACACCATATAACATTCCAGCCTAAGACCCTCTAGTGGGTGGGGGGAGCACAGTGGTTCATGCCTATAATCCCAGCACTTTGGGAGGCCAAGGCAGGTGGATCAACTGAGGTCAGGAGTTCAAGACCAGCCTGGCCAACATGGTGAAACCATCTCTACTAAAATCACAAAAATTAGCTGGATATGGTGGCACGTGCCTGTAGTCCCAGCTACTTGGGAGGCTAAGGCAGAAGAATCGCTTGAACCTGGGAGGTAGAGGCTGGAGTGAGCCAAGATCGCACCACTGCACTCCAGCGTGGGTGACACAGTGAGACTCCATCTCAAAAAAGAAAAAAAAGAAAAAAAAAAAAAGACCCTCTAGTGACTATCCATCATATTTAGAACAAAATCCAAACTATTGATCATGACCTATCATGGTTGTTCCTAATTTGTTGACACTATTTCCTACCTCTTCTTCCTCGTGCAACACAATCCTGCCTCACTGGCTTTTTTCTATTCCGGGAAAACATCAAACCTTTATTCGTCTTAGCACTTCTGCACCTATCATTCCACTTGATGGAAGTGACTCTTTCACTTTTTATATTGAAGGTTTCTAGAGTCAATCATATCTTACAGTAAACGTCACCTATTCAGACAGGACTTTCCTATCTACCCATAGTCTCTTTACATCACTCAGCTTTATATACAAAGCATAAATTATTCATAGCACTTACAAAATATGACATTACATTCTTGAATAATTTATTTATTTTGCTCCTTGTCTTTCTCATTCGTTGGAATATAAACCCTAAAATTGTGTGACTGTCTTACTCACTTATGTAACGTCAGCACTTACAACCTCTGTGCCTGGCAGATAGGAGATCAATAAATACGTGTTGAGCAAACATATTTATGATGAATCGACTCATGAAACCATGCATTTGGATGGGGAACAGGTTCAGGTTCAGAGGAGTCAGAAAAACATCTTACATGTATGAACCACAGAGCCTCAAAGAAGCAATGGATGGACTCCCATTTCTTACCTTTATTATAGTTCTTCCTTGGCATCCTCAAAAGTGGTGTTTAGCTTTAACTTATTCAGGATTATTTGATATCTTCTCCTTTAGAGGTCATACCAATTTCTAGATCATTATTGTCCAGAGACAAAAGAGACGAGTACATGCCCCAGAAGTACATCTTCTTCAGGGACTGTAATAAAAGCTTTAACTAAGAATACTTATTAATCATATTTTATTAAGTCAGGAAGCACTTAAAGACCAGCATGTTTTCTAAGTCTTGGAATGGTAGAGGTAGAAACACAAGGCTCTTGAAAACTCTTAGAACTGGTGCCAGTGTGTCATTTAACTCCTCTGACAAGCTCTTACCCTTCCTTTTTGCATCAATATAAGGCAGGATTCATCATGTTATTTTTGAAAGTGTATTGCTCATCTATAGTGCTGTCATGATATTATTTTTTTGTATACTCACACCTTCACTACATAGATCTTGGTCTTTAATTTGTATAAAGGTATGTGATATGTGCAGAGCACCATAGTAGTGAAAAATGAATAAACTTAAAACTAGAAAGACCTGGGTTCAAATTCTGCCCCTCACTAGCTATACGAACTTGGGCAAATCTCAAAACTATCGCTCTGAGCCTCTTTTCTCACAGTAATACTTAAAATATTTCACAACATTGTTACAATAAATTTTCTACAGAATATGTTCATTATAATGCCTGACACATCATTGAAACAAAATAAGTGTAATTTACTTCTTAAAGTTTCTGCTGTCTATCCTAACGGCAAGTCACCTTGAATGTTTTTGGAGCATTGATAGCGCAAACAAAACAAACAAAATATATTTTGAAAATAAGAAATATAACCTTTCAAATCAAAATATAAAAGTATAAATGTAGAAAAATAAAATACAAATAATACAATATCTGGAATACCAAGCATTGTAAATAAAATTATAGATATTAACTTGGGTTTGAAAGAACTGGCACAGCTGGGAGGCGGTTCCTGGAGAACAGGTCAGGCACAACACCCACCAGAGGAGTCAGCCCTCTCTAAGGAGGATTCAACATGGAGGGCCACGCTTTTGGTTTGTTGTTGTTGTTGTTGTTTGAGACCTCTCTTTGTCACACAGGCTGCAGTGCAGTGGTGTGATCTCGGCTCACTGTAACCTCCGCCTTCTGGGTTCAAGCAATTCTCCTGCCTCAGCCTCCCAAGTACCTGGGACTACAGGCGTGTGCCCCCATACCCGGCTAATTTTTGTATTTTTTGTAGAGACAGGGTTTTGCCATGTAGGCCAGGCTAGTCTCAAACTCCTCACCTCAGGTGATCCACGTGCCTCGGCCTCCCAAAGTCCTGGGATTACAGGTGTGAGCTACCATGCCTGGCTGGAGGGCCAAGTTTTTAACTTTTTATTTTGGAATAGTTTAAGCATCAAAGTTACAAAATAGGAAGTATCCTTGTACCCTCTACCATTATTTTCAACATTTTTCCACATTTACTTTCTTTCCTCTCTTTCTCTTCCTCCATGTACAATATTTTTCTGGACTATTTGAGAATAAGTTGCAGAAACTTTCCCCATTTGCTTCTCTAATTGCTTCCATGTAAGTTTTCTAACAACAAAGATGTCCTTTTACATGATCATAACATAATTATCAAAGTCAGGAAAGTAACTTTTTTTTTTTTTAAGACAGTGTCTTGCTCTGTCGCCCAGGCTTGAGTGCATTCGCACCATCTCAGCTTACTACAACCCCCGCCTCCCAGGTTCAAGCAATTCTCCTGCCTCAGCTCACGGAGTAGCTGGGATTACAGACGCGGAAAGTAACTTTGATACCATAGCGCCACCAATATATAGGCCTTTTTCAGAGCTCTCTAACTGCCCATTTGTACCCATAAGCAAGAGACAATCCTGGATTATTCAGTTGTCCTATCTGTCTAGTCTCCTTTATCTGTAACATTCTCTGTCTTTCTTGGTCTTTCATGTTACTGATAATTTCCAAGGGTACGGATCAGATATTTTTGAAGAATGCCTCTGAATTTAGGCTTGTCTGCTGGTTCCTCATGATCAGATGAAATGATGAATGTGTAATCTACCACGGCAAAGAACACATACATACCCACTAGACTAGAAATTAATAATAAATATTGTACTTTATTTGAAAAATAAACTATGGAAGAAAACATGAGTGCTCACCGATGAGAGAAGAAGGCAGCAGACTATTTTAATTCATTTTATTCTAGTCGTGATTGGCTTAGGAGCTTTAGAGGAGACAATGGCCCTAGAAAGCCTGGAATTATGACAGAAATAAGGAGGAAATGAATTAAATTGAGTATCTATAAAGGTAGAAAAGGAAATTAGTATTTATGTTTTATTTCATATTTTTGTTAATTAAAGCAAAACATTTATGCTAAGCTCTAGTCCAGCATATAGATGTGTGTTGTTTACCATAGGAGAGTACACAGCCTAGACCTCTCATCACCCTAAAGTGTCCTGTAAGATGGAAACTGACTTGTGTAACTCCAGTTTACAAGACTTCAGATTTGGAGTGACTTTTCTCATCTCCTCTTGCTGGGCTTCCTATGGCTTCTGAAGCGTTACATGTAGAAAACTGCTTTCCAGGAAGCCCTCTCATTAGGACGCAATTAGGATCAGCTGATTTCCATTCACAGCAGATTGGCGCCCACTGGAATTAAGAGTTGAGAGATTTCATGACTAACGTGGCCAACTTTTTGCAATGAAAGTTTAAAACAGGGCTATTATAAGGATTTCTGTGTGCAGTAAAAGCTTAGAGAATAGAAAAAAACATGTAGAAACTGCAGCATCTTTAAAAACAAGACAGTTGCATTTTTAAAAAAATACATGAAGAAATTGGAAGACAACAGAATCCCAGCTGATGCCATCATTACATTTTATGGATATTCAGTCTAAAGCATTTAAATTTAACAATTAAAAAGAAATGGGGGAAGAAGGTAATGTTCCATTTTGGTACTTTAAACCTGTTGTTTATGTTTTACTGAATGAGTTCTCAAATTTTTCAGCTGTTCCTGCTTAAAACGAGATCTGGAAAAAGATTATGAATCAAGACAAACACTCAAATTATTTTAAAGAAACAGGAAACATCTCAAAATTTCAGTGACAGGAGATGGGAAAAAAATCATTCTAAGCAGTGATTCACACCATGAAACACACATCAGTTTATCAGAAAATATGGTATTACCAAAATGAAAACTCAATGATGCTATTCTTTGAAAGAATAATCCAAAATTTATCTTGCAAAAGACTAACATCTACCTCCATTTCTTTTAAGTAAATTCTCTTCATTAGCTCCACCAAATCTCAGAAACCTATATTATAAATATTTTCTTATACATAAATTTTTGAGACCAGACACTGAATGCTTTCTAAATTATAACATTAAATATATGAAGGAAACAAAATGAAAATCTAGGCATTCAGTCTCACCAGTAAGGTAACACTTTCCCTTTTGCATATTCAGTATATCATTAATGAATGCCAGGTGAGGTATCAAGACCCTGGCATTGGAAAGGAGTTGATTTGCAGGTTGCTAAGAAGAATTTAAGGATGACAGTATACGTGTGAAAAGGAAAGTTTTATTAGATAGAAAGTATGCTGCAGAAGAGTGCAGGGTACCTCAGCAAGTGAGGAGTGAATGTGCTGTGGCGGGTTTTCCTTAGGAACATTTATGAACCTTAAAGTGGGACCTTAACGGTACTTTGGTCCATATTAGCCACATAGATCATGATAAAGGATTATATTTGTAGACATTTTAGTGCCTTAACTAGCCACGTAGATGATGATAAAGGATTATATTTGTAGATATTTCAGTGCCTATTGCCAGCAAGGGTTGTACAATGAGTTTTGGCATGCACGCATTCCAGAGATGTATAGAAATTCTAGTTACTTACAAGCTTCTTTTTGGAAAGAGGCCTGGAACCACATGCTGACTTTAAATCCTAAGGAAATCTAATTACTTATAAATTCCTCAGATAAGGAGTTTTGTCTCTGTCTGGCCTGTCTGATGATCACCAGGTGATCTTTGCTCTCCTCAATTAATAACAGAAAATATCTGTTAGGCACATTACCTCACAGTAGACAACATATAAATAAGTTAATGTGGCATGATTCGTATTTATTGGTAAACTATAAAAGAAAAACAAGTACATAAAATTCTGCTCTCTATTTATATTCAGTCCTGGTCTGGGTCCACATTTCTCTATCTACCATATGTACCCATCAAACTAAATGAAAGCAAATATCAGGAAAAAACTAATAAAATTTTTACAGCAAAGATAATATTAGCTCAATGTGCTCATTTTGACTGTGTATGTCCTAATACTTGATAAATACAAAGAAAGTATTAAACACTTGAATAACTATAACTAGTGAGTAGTTCATGAGCCATTCACAAAAGTCCTTTAACCCTTACATGCCATGCACCGTGATTGAGGCTGGGGATAAAATAGTGAACCATAAGATCAAGGTCCTTTCTTATCACTTATCTCAAAGATAGTAATAAGAACTGTAAGAAAAATGAAGCAGAATAAAATTAGAAGAACTGACAAGTAAGAAGGAACAAGTAGTGTGTATGTGGTCAGGGAAAGCCCATCTGAGGAGGTGACAAATTAGGTTAAAAGCTGACTGATGAGAGGCTCCAGCCATGAAATGACTTGAGAACAGAGCATTCCTGATAGACAGAAAGGCAGATGCAAAGGTGTGGCTTGTTGGAAGAAGAGAAAGAAAGGCAGCATGGTTAATTTCGGTGAACACACACCTCTGAACTCACTGATGTATGCCTTCTGTCAATTCAATCAAAATAACCTAAACAGATCAATCTGATCAATAGCTACAGACACAATTCACTTTAGGGTTCCTTCCCCTTGGGATACAACATAGATTCAGGATGGGAAACTTGGTCTAGAATAAGTTTACTGGACAGCCATGGTCCTTCATGAAAAAACCCTGCTTATTCCTCTTTAGAGGCTTATGAGCTGTCTTTAAATCTTGACTCTTAAAATAGTGTCTTTGTAAAAAGTCTGCAGAGATGAATATCAACACTTGGCACGCCATCTGCATAGAGCTAATTATATACACTTGTTATTTGTCACTATAAGATATTTCAGAATGAAATGTGCAAACCATCTGCCAATAACTTTATTCACATTTCTTGGATCATCAACAAGAAACCTTATACTTCTCCCCACCCCTCCTCCGCCCCCAGAGAACACAAATTGTAATGTGCCCAAGGTGGGGAGATGAAAAATTCTAAAAATGGCTTTGGCATGTACCAGAAAATGGGAGGTATTTTCAATAGAATGTTCTAGAATCATTTATATCTATCAGTCTGCCGTGTATCCTTGATACAGTGTTATACAAATCAAACCTAACTCTGCAAGTGTCAGCCGACACCAGTGCTTTTAGCATTGTTTACATGATTGTTGGGTAAGGAAGAACAAAGAATCTATGAGCTTAAAATAAGTTGCAGTTTGCCATTTGATTATGTAAATATGTGGCTGCATGATCCCCAAATTCTCCAAATCACATTTTATGCACAAAGACAAAACCAGCTTTTGTGTCTTGAAAAACAGGTGCACGATTATCCCTGCAAAGAAAAAGAGAGTCATTTGCAGTGATTTTTTGGGGAAATGATTGAGCAATTACAGACATACATACTAATTTTGTTTCACCCTTTGACCATCTTCTATTTGCAAAATGCATAGGCTTTTCCTTTCTCTTTGATAAGAGAAAGAAGCTGCAGAAACAAAGATAAGGAAGTTGGACAATTTATGCTGCTGCCAGTGGAAATCAACCTGGCACCACTTGTACAGGCATTTTTCAGAGTACTGGCCAGGTCTGAGCATTTAATAAAATACCCAGGTAGTTTAATTCGTATCTTACTGATATGACTTGTCTGAACACGCCCACAGAAATCCAGGGACTCAATATTTTTTGCAACATGTATAATTTTTTATTGTACTTTCTAGTAGTCCATCTGGAAATAAATTAAGAGGTGAAGGAGAAAGACAACACCCTATATTTCTATTTGCAAATTTGACTCACTTTCTTTCTACCTGTGGTTTGCTCAAGGCCAAAAGGGCCACATATTTGTTGTCATATAAAATTAGAACTTGGACAATTCTAGAAGGCAAAAAAGAAATGTCATTATTTACTACTTGGACTCATTTCACCAGTTGAATACTATTTTCACTACCTGAGTCACTTTCAATGTTTGAACTCTGAAAAATTTCCAGGATTGCAAATATAATTAATACTATATAAAGTCAAATTTATATTTTCCAAATTAAAATTTTATAAATAAAGCTGGCTTAAATGTATACATCTAAAATGTTTATACATACATATATATATGCATGCATATCTGCTCACATGGACACACACAGTCATCTTTATATCTATAGCTTAAAGATCAGATGAAAAATTTCTAAACTATTTTGCATAATTCAAAATCATTGAAATGTCAATTACCTTTCACAATTATCCCATTAAAACTACTTGGGAGATTTTCAAGTATAGATAATTTTATTCCAATAAGTAATTTGATAGGGCTACTGGTAAACCATTAGAATAGAAACACTTGGCATAAATGAGTTACCGTCAAATACTAGAAATATCATAATATCAATAAGATAGAAAAACATATCTGAATATTAATTCTAGATTGTACTAAATCATGATAAATATCCTGATGTAAAGGGTACATGAATCAACATTACTTGGAGAAAACGCTCAAAGCATATACCGTTATACTGCATCCTTGGCCATTTCATTTATCAAGTCCGTGAACGCTTTGAATAAGAAAAAAGTGATTTGCTTATTATTTGCTAATAAAAAGAATCTGAAAAACAGCCAACACATGTGTCAATTGAGATTAAAAAGAGCAGCTTGAAATGATGGGCCAAATTTATGAAAAATAAAACTGTATAAATGAATACAGTCTAGATTTTATCAAAACTATGCGAGCATAAGCACAGGATAGGGAAGATGGTCTGGAATCTTTGCTCTACCACTTACTCATTGCATGAACTGGAGCAAGTTGCTTAACCTGTTTGTGTTTCCATTTATTCATCCGTTAAACGGGTATAATAAAAACAGTACTGATCTTTTATGAATGTTGTCAGATTAAATGACCTTAAAGAATTAGCAGTCACAGACTCAACTCTCAATGAATGTTAATTACTGTTGTGCTTGTTTTTTAAAAAGAGCTGTATTGCCTAAAAGCTCAATGTGAATCAACAGTGTGATGAGATAGCCAAAATATATTGACCTTGGACTACATTTAAAGAAATAAAATATCAAGACTGAGAAGTCTATGGGAACATTGACAAATGATCATTCAGCCCCGGGCCACACTCTTCCCCTCCTGGTGCCTCTGCCTTCTGCTGTCTGTCTCTTTCCTCTGCTTCTCTATGTTCATCTCTCTTATACATGTTTCTCTCCCTATCTTGCTCTTTCGCTCTTTCTATGCCACTTCTTTTCTGTCCTTTAGAGGAAACCTCAATATTCCTGAGTGCATCTAGGGGAGAGCAAAAACTCCTCTTGACACACTCTTCCTTCTTCTCTGGTGAAGGCAGGAAGTGGGAAAATGGAATGGCCACTCTATAAACAGAGACCACCAGGCAGAGGAAGGAAAAACTCTCTGAAGAGCCACACAGGCTGCTGTCAATAACATCCAAGTTAGACAGTTTAAACCAAGCTTCTGCAGTTTAGCAGAGAACCAAAAGACTCAGTGGAGCAATTACAGGGAAGAAGATATTTGGATTAAAAATAGATATACTTTTTACCTAAAATTTTCTAGAATTAATAGTATCCTCATGAAACAGTAAATTTTCTCTCACCCAAAAGTTTGAGAAGAGACCAGAGAGCCTATAATTATATGTAATCATGACAGCTGGATTTAAGCATCCTTGAAAAGGCTTGTCAAGTTAACTGTGCTTAGAGACAAAATCACTGACTTTGTATATGCTGTGACTTGAAGTGCAACATAGACCCTCCAATGAAACAAACAAGTAATAACAAACATAATTTTGACACCAAAATGGAACAAGACTTGGATTGTTCCATTGGATCAAGACTTTGAAAGCTCTTGCCAAAATGGAAAATATTGTCCAGCTGTTGCGGGAAGTCAGGGACCCCAACAGAGGGACCGGCTGAAGTCACGGCACAAGAACACAAATTGTGAAGATTTCATGGACATTTACCAGTTCCAAAATAATAACTTTCATAATTTCTTATGCCTGTCTTACTTTAATCTCTTAATCCTGTTATCTTTGTAAACTGAGGATGTACATCACCTCAAGGCCACTATGATAATTGGGTTAACTGGACAAATCGATTGTAAAACATGTGTGTTTGAAAAATATGAAATCAGTTCACCTTGAAAAAGAACAGGGCCGGGCACGGTGGCTCAAGCCTGTAATCCCAGCACTTTGGGAGGCCGAGACGGGCGGATCACGAGGTCAGGAGATCGAGACCATCCTGGCTAACACGGTGAAACCCCGTCTCTACTAAAAAAACACAAAAAACTAGCCGGGCGAGGTGGCGGGCGCCTGTAGTCCCAGCTACTCCGGAGGCTGAGGCAGGAGAATGGCGTGAACCCAGGAGGCGGAGCTTGCAGTGAGCTGAGATCCGACCACTGCACTCCAGCCTGGGCCACAGAGCGAGACTCCGTCTCAAAAAAAAAAAAAAAAAAAAATAGAGCCATATTTTTCTCCTTGCAGAGAGCCTATAAACAGACATGCAAGTAGGGAAGATATTGCTAAATTCTTTTCCTAGCAAGGAATATTAATAATTAATACCCTGGGGAAAGAATTCATTCCTGGGGGAAGGTCTACAAATGGCCGCTCTGGGACCATCCATCTTATGCAGTTGAGATAAGGACTGAAATACACCCTGGTCTCCTGCAGTACCCTCAGGCTTACTAGGGTCAGGAAAAACCCTGCCCTGGTAAATTTGAGGTCAGACCAGTTCACTGCTCTCAAACCCTGTTTTCAGTTGTTTAAGATGTTAATCAAGACAATACATGCACCGCTGAACATAGACCCTTATCAGTAATTCTGCTTTTGCCCTTTGTCTTGTGATCTTTCTTTCTGCCCTTTGCCCTGCAATCTTTGCTTTTGCCCTTTGCCTTGTGATCCTTGTTGGGCCCTTATCAGGAGTTTCTAATTTTGCCCTTAGAAGCATGTGATCTTTGTTCTCCCTTTTGCCCTTCGAAGCATGTGATCTTTGTGACCTACTCCCTGTTCTTGCACCCCCTCACCTTTTGAAATCCTTAATAAAACTTGCTGGCTTTAAGGCTCAGGTAGGTATCACAGTCCTACAGATATGTGGTGTCACCCCTGGAGGCCCAGCTATAAAATTCCTCTCTTTGTACTCTTTTTCTTTATTTCTCAGCCAGCCAACACTTATGGAAACTAGAAAAAACCTACGTTGAAATATTGGGGGTGGGTTTTCCCAATATCCAGCAGGGGTTATTTTTTAATCATCATTATTTTATTGTGAATTTATTTCCAAACTGGGCAATGGAACATATATATGAGATAAAATAGACTCCATTTTGTGTGTAAAATAGGCAACTGGAGAGAAGCTATGAATAATAAACTCCACTGCTGTATATACTTCCTTTTGCTTCTATGTCTTTTGATTTAGGAAGGCATTGCTTATTTACGTGATAGAATGACAAACCTCTGCAAAATTTCTATGTCATATAGTGATCACCAATTATGTGACCCCACAGATATGAGAAAAAATGCACATAACTAAAATGTTGCCATTTTCAACATACCCAATATTATCGCTTTGCTAAGCATATCAAAAAGAAAATAAAAACTCATTCTTCACTATTATTTGCAACCTAAGTGCAATTGTCAATGCTGTGTAAGGATAAAATATAAATATAAAAGGAAAGGGGGCATATAAACTCAGTATCCAAAATATAACTATTTCTGAAACAGATTTTTTTTAAAAGCACTTGATATATTTGTTACAGATACACACTCACCTTGAAATTTTACTACTTACTTGCTAATGAGGATATAAAAATTACTTATTTTATATAATGGCTTAGGAAACAGGATTTTTTTTCAACAGCATAACATTCATCATGGAAGTCAGTAGTTGGCTTAAACTGCATTTTTTTCCCCTCACTTGCCATTTAGAAAACTAAAAGAGCAAACATTCCAAGACAGAAAGATGTTTGAGAGCAGGGACACAGCTCTAGGACACTCCAATATCCTCTCCCTGTTTCTTTAGAATAGCAAGCTACTAAAGAAAGAGTTTTTCAGATGGAATTTTCAGAGATCAAGTTTGAAGATGTGTCAGTGCAGAAGAGAACACACACAGTGTGAGCAACAAGTTATGGAGATAGAAAGTAATGCAGATAAGACCAGGTGCAGTGACTCACGCCTGTAATCCCAGCACTTTGGGAGGCCGAGGCAGGTGGATCACCTTAGGTCAGAGGTTTGAGAACAACCTGGCCAACATGGTGAAACCTCATCACTACTACAAATACAAAACTTAGCTGGGCATGGTGGCGTGTGCCTGTAATCCCAGCTACTGAGGAGGCTGAGACAAGAGAATCTCTTCAACCCAGGAGATGGAGGTTGCATTGAGCTGAGATCCCACCACTGCACTCCAGCCTAAGTGATGGAGTGAGATTCTGTCTCAAACAACAACAAAAAGAGTAATGCAGATAAAAAGTCAGAGATGAATTTTGAAGATGCATTGAACAGGTAGAAGAAAAAGTGTGTGACAGAGACAAGAGAAAGAATGTACAGAGATGGTTTAAATAGAGAAGAAAAGGAAGTCAAACATGTTACCCATCATGCTGTTACATTTTACTGTGCCCAGTGTAAGGTCATGAGGAATATCTTGAGTAGTTCCCAGGAGTTCAGTATTTTTATTTTGTTCCTGCAACCTATGATTTCATTTTGTTCAGAACATACAACTGAACTTTTCTAAGATAATTGATGAAGAAACTTTTAAGGCCTTGGAACTTTATATTATTGCCACAAGCCTGATCCTGCCCCTTCCACACATGGTGGTACTAGAATGTATCTTTTATTTCTTTGATCCCAAAGGTCATTCTGCAAATTCCTAAATCTAACATCAAAGGAAAGGAGAAACTGGTGGATTCTTTTTCTGACTTTAGCAATAATTTCATAAGTTTCATTTTGCTTTTTCCTCCCACAATAAAATTGAACAGGACACACTTACTAAATCTTCTGCCAACCCGGGAAAACAGGTCTTGCCACACACTGAGCTTTTGGGTTACAAGAGCAAGTAGTCAAAAATCCTGAAAGAGACATGGTTCTTCTCACCACCAAAACCATGTGATTTGGGAAAAGTTATTTCCCCTCTCTGGGTTTGTTCTGTCCACTGAAAAGTAAGAATCCTTAATTTAGTGCCTGCTAATGTCTTTCATATTTTTAAAATTATGTTATTCTATAAAACAGGGTGACAAAATAATGATTTCTAAAAAACTGTCATCTCATTCAATTCTTATTTGACTTAGTTCTTTATAATGTACATATTTAATGTTTTAATACATATTTAAACAGTTTATATTGTAATCTTAACTTTTTTCTGACTTTTAATGAATCTAATTCTAATTTGCTGTCATGAGAAGAGTTATGGCACAACTGCTCTACCGAAGTGAAAGATATTAGTTTGTTGAAAAACACACACACACACACACACACACATACACACCAAACCTATTATTTCTTCCCATCAAAAATGATTTATTTGATGACAAAGGGTGGGAAGGAGATAATGTCATCATAATCAGTCAATAATGTATGTTACAGTATAAAGAAAAACAGATCTCAAGAAACATGGATCTCAAAAAATATGCACTAGTTTTTAGCAATTAAAAAACATAGTGTAAATATTGGCTATTTTTAAAAGGCAAGACTGAGCTTGGGTTATCTATGAATGTGTACCAAAAACAAATGATTCCTTTAAATAAGTGTAATTCTCTCTGCCACAAATGATCATACTGTGGGAAGCGTAAGCATAATCTTACAGTAATTACCTGTGGAAAATTCTACCAAATTCTAGAGTATCAAAATTTTGCAGAGTCAAATGACACCCCAGTCTTCAGATTATGAAAACAAGTTAACCCACTGACTTGATACCCAG
The DNA here is from genome assembly GCF_000951035.1 of Colobus angolensis palliatus. Taxonomy (NCBI): domain Eukaryota; kingdom Metazoa; phylum Chordata; class Mammalia; order Primates; family Cercopithecidae; genus Colobus; species Colobus angolensis. The sequence goes on from NW_012116366.1 coordinate 883,276, forward strand.
GAAACATCTGGAGAAATCGCTGAACATGAAAGTTTATTCACCCTTAGAAAAGACTAGAGTGATCTGATGAACCACCAGAGTGATGGCTCATGCCAAATTGTACCAGTACCATGCTGTTTTTATGACTATGGCCTTTTAATGTAATTTGAAGTCGGATAATGTGATGCCTCTGGATTTGTTCTTTTTCCTTAGTCTTGCTTTGGGTATGTGGGCTCTTTTTTTTAGGATTGCTTTTTTTTCATTCTGTAAAGATGATAGTGCTATTTTGATGGCAATTGCATTGCTTTTGACAGTATGGTCATTTTCACAATATTGATTCTACCTATCCCTGAGCATGGGATGTGTTACTATTTGTGTCATCTATGATTTATTTCAGTACTGTTTTGTAGTTTTCCTTGTAGAAGTCTTTCACATCCTTGGTTAGGTATATT
>NW_012116366.1:883892-912981 GCF_000951035.1 Colobus angolensis palliatus
TCTCGATCTCCTGACCTCGTGATCCGCCCGTCTCGGCCTCCCAAAGTGCTGGGATTACAGGCTTGAGCCACCGCGCCCGGCCGGTTAGGTATATTCTTAAGTTGTTTATTTTTTGTTTTGTTTTGTTTTGCACCTATTGTAAAGGGGGTTCAGTTCTTAATTTGATTCTCAGCTTGGTTACTGTTGGTATATAGCAGTGCTACTGATTTGTGTGCATTAACCTTGTGTCCTGAAAGTTTTCTGAATTCATTTGTCAGCTCTAGGAACTTTTTGGATGAGTCTTTAGGATTTTCTAGGTATGTGATCATACTACTGACAAACAGCAGCAGTTTGACTTCCTCTTTACCAGTTTGGATGCCCTTTATTTCTTTCTCCTGTCTGATTGTTCCGACTAGGGCTTTCAGGGGAAATGCTTTCAACTTTTCCTCATTCAGTATATGTTGGCTATGGGTTTGTTATAGACGGTTTTTATTACCTTAAGGTATGTAACTCCGGTGCTGATTTTGCTGAGGGTTTTAATCATAAAGCAATGCTGGATTTTGTCAAATGCTTTTCCTGCATCTATTGAGATGATTGTGTGATTTTTGTTTTCACTTCTGTTTATGCTGTATATAACATTTATTTACTTGCAGATGTTAAACTATCCCTGCATCCCTGGTATAAAACCCATTTGATCATGATGAATTTATGCTGTTGGATTCAGATAGCTAGTATTCTGTTGAGGATTTTTGTATCTATGTTCATCAGAGATATTGGTCTGCAGTTTTTTTTTTTTGTTATGTCCTCCCTGGTTTAGGTATTAGGGTGATACTGGCTTCATAGAATCATTTAGGGAGGATTCTCTCTTTATCTTTTGGAATAGTCTCAGTAGGACTGGTACCAATTCCTCTTTGAATGTCTGATAGAATTCAGCTGTGAATCCATCTGGTCCTAGACCTTTTTTGTTGTTGGCAATTGTTTTTTATTTCCATTTCAATCTTGCTACTTGTTATTGGTCTGTTCACAGTTTCTATTTCCTCCTGGTTTAATCTAGGAGGGTTGTATATTTCCAGGAATTTATCCATCTCTAGGTTTTCTAGTTTGTATATATAAAGGTGTTCACAGTAGCCTTGAATGATCTTTTGCATTTATATAGTAACAGTTGTAGTATCTCCCATTTCATTTCTAATTGAGCTCATTTGGATCTTCTCTCTTTTCTTGGTTAATATTGCTAATGGTCTTTCAATTTTGTTTATCTTTTCAAAGAACTTGCTTTTTGTTTCATTTATCTTTTGTATTTTTTTTCCATTTCATTTAGTTCTGCTCTGATCTTATTTCTTTCCTTCTGCTAGGTTTAGGTTTGTTGTGTTGTTGTTTCTCCAGTTCCTTGAGGTTTGACCATAGATTGTCTATTTGTGCTCTTTCAGACTTTTTGATGCAGACATTTAATCTTACCAACTTTCCTCTTAGCAGTGCTTTTGCTGTATCCCAGTGGTTTGGATAGATTTTGTCACTATGATTGTTAAAATGGCTTCTTAAATTTTTAACCTCATTTGATTGTTGACCCCAACATCATTCAGAAGCAAGTTATTTATTTTCCATGAATTTGCATGGGTTTGAGGGTTCCTTTTGGAGTTGATTTCCAATTTTATTCCACTGTGGACTGACAGAATCCTTGATGTAATTTTGATTTCTTTAAATTTATCGAGATTTGGTTTTTGGCCTATCATATGGCCTATCTTGGAGAATGTTCCATGTGCTGATGAATAGATGACCCGAAATTGTTGGGTAGACGGTTCTGTAAATATCTGTTAAGCCCATTTACTCTTGGGTATAGTTTAAGTTCATTGTTTCTTTGTTAGCTTTCTGGCTTGATGACCTGTGTAGTGCTGTCAGTGAAGTACTGAAGTCCCCCACTATAATTGTATTTCTGTCTATCCCATTTCTTAGGTCTAGTAGTAATTGTTTTATAAATTTGGGAGCTCCAGTGTTACATGCATATATATTTAGGATTGTGATATTCTCCTGTTTAACTAGTATTTTTATCTTTATATAATGTCTCTCTTTGTCATTTTTAACTGTCCTTTGAAATCTGTTTGTCTGATGTAAAAATAGCTACTCCAGCTTGCTTTTGGCATTCATTTGCAAGGAATATCTTTTTTCCACTCCTTTGCCTTAAGTTTATATGAATCCCTACGCATCAGGTGACTCTCTTGAAGACAGCAGATACTTTATTGATAAATTTTTAACTATTCTGCCATTCCATATCTTTTAAGTGGAGCATTTAGGCCATTTACATTAAGTGTTAATATTGACATGTGAGGTACGATTTTATTCATTGTGCTATTTGTTGCCTGAATATCTTCTTTTGTTTCATTGTGTTATAGGTCCTGTGAAATTTAGGTTTTAAGGAGCTTCTATTTTGTTGTATTTTGAGGATTTGTTTCAAGATTTAGAGCTCCTGCTAGCAATTCTTTTAGTGCTGGTTTGGTAGTGGAGAATTCTCTCAGTATGTTTGTCTGAAAAAGACTGTATCTTTCCTTCATTTATGAAGCTTAGTTTCACTGGATACAAAATGCTTGACTGATAATTGTTTTATTCAAGTAGGCTAAAGATAGGACCCCAATCCCTGCTGGCTTGTATGGTTTCTGCTGGTGTTATTCTAATAGATAAGAAAATAGATTTTCCTTATAGGTTATCTGATGCTTTTGCCTCACAGCTCTTAAGATTTCTTCGTCTTGACTTTAGATAACCTGATGACTATGTGGTTTGTGTGATAATCATCACCTGGGTGTTCTTCGAGCTTCTTGTATTTGGACATCTAGATCTCCTGAAAGGCCAGGGAAGTTTTCCTCAATTATTTCCTCAAATAATATTTCCAGGCTTTTAGCTATCTCTTATTCCTCAAGAACACCGATTTTTCTTAGGGTTGCTCATTTAACATAACTGCAAACTTCTTGGAGGCATTGTTCATTTTATAAACTTATTTTTTCTTTGTCTTTCTCATATTGGGTTAATTTGAAAGCTTTATTTTAGAGCTCTAAAATTCTTCCTTCTACTTGATCAATTCTATTGTTGAAATTTTCCACCGTATTTTGCATTCCTCTAAGTGTGCCTTTCTTTTCCAGAAGTTGTGGTTATTTTTTAGTTATGATATGTGTTTCTCTGGAGACTTTTTTTGTCCATATCCTGTATTATTTTTTAAATTTCTTTAAGTTGGTTTTCACCTGTCTCTGGTGCTTCCATGAGTAGTGTAATAATTGATCCTCTGAATACTTTCCCTGGCAATTCAGAGATTTCTTATTGGTTTGGATCCATTGCTAGTGAGCTAGTGTGATATTTTGGGGGTGTTACAGAATTTGTTTGGTCCTATTACCACAATTGTTTTTCTGATTCCTTTCATTTGAGTAAACTATGCCAGAGGAAATATATGGGACTCAAGAGCTGCTGTTCAGATTCTTTTGTCCCAGGGTGGCATCCCTTGATGTGGTGCTTTCCCCCTTTACCTAGGGATAGGACTTCCTGAGAGCAGGACTGCAGTGATTTTCATTGCTTTTCTGTGTCTAGCCATCCAGCAGAGCTACCAGACTCTGGGCTTATAGTGGAAAGTGTCTGCAGAGTCCTGTGATGTGATCCATCTTGAGGTCTCTCAGCGTTGGATACAAACACCTGCTCTGGTGGAGGTAGCAGCGTAGTGAAGTGAACTCTGTTAGAATCCTTGGTTGTAGTTTTCTTTAGTGCACTGGTTTTCTCAAATGCTGGTTATGCTAGAAGCGAAGCTGTCACATAGACAGACTCAGGATTTCTGATCAGCCAGGATGTTACAGGCAGTGGTATTAGCTGTTGTTTTCTCCCGTCTTGGAGCAGGGCTGTTCTGTTGTAAATTGCTGTAATGGCTTTAGTTGGTTGGCCTCCGGCCAGGAGGTGGCACTTTCAAAAGAGAATCAGTTGCGGTAACATGGAGGGATACAAGTTTGCCCTAAGGTCACCTAAATAAGTATTCAGGTTGCTCAGGTGATGAGTGGGGCCACAGAGCTCCCAGAGTTTATGTTTTCTGTCTTCAGCTACCAGGATGGGTAGAGAAAGACCATCAGGTGGGGGCAGGGTTAAGCATGCCTGAGCTCAGACTCTCCTTGGGCGGGGCTTGCTGGGCCACTGTGAGGGATTGGGAGGTTGATTCTCAGGTCAATGGAGTTATGTTCCAAGGGGTAGCATGGCTGCCTCTGCTGTTTTGCATAGTTTGCCAGAGAAGTGGGGAAAGCTGGCAGTGAGGTGCCTCACCTAGCTCCCCCAGATTCTGCCCAGGAAAATTGAGGCTCAGCTGAAATTATTACAAAGTTCCAATGGAAGTCTGCTCCCTGTGGCCCTTCCCCAAATCTACTGGCTGCTCTCCCCAAGGACCCCTGTGAGATAAAGTCAGAAATGGCTTGCCTGGGCTTCCCTCGGGAACAGAAATGCCTACAGGACTCTTCCCACTGCTTCTTCTACTTTTATATCTCACTCAGCTCTCTAAATTTGTTTCAGCTCTAAGGTAAGTTTAAATCCTTCTCCCAAGATCTAGATTTTCAGGTTCCCCAGAGAGGATGTGTGTTTGGAGGTGGCCATTTCCCCTCTCACACTTTGGGCACTCACAGTTTTTCAGCTGTCTCACGGAATTTGCAGAAGCAAGTCGCTTCTGTGAATTCTTTTGGTTTTCCTGGTATGTTCATACAGTGGTTCTTGAAGCAACAGTTCATGATATTAGTCTCTACACACTGTTCTGACTGTTTGATTGAGAGCTGCAAGTTAGTCCTGCCTCCTATATGCCATTTTTCTAGTTAGTTTATAAAGAAAAGGGGCTTATTTGGATTCCTTTTTTTCTTTTTTTGAGACAGAGTCTTACTCTGTCACCCAGGCTGGAGTCCAGTGGCATAATCTCAGCTCACTGTAACCTCCATCTCCTGGGTGCAAGCAATGCTCCTGCTCTACTTGTTTTAAAGTAGCAATTACTAAACATTATGGGTTGACAGAGTAAGAGAAAACAAATCAATGGCAAAAAGAAAAATCCTAGAAACAAACACATACATACATAAACTCTTCATTGATACCAAAAGTGACATTGTGGAGTCATGGGAAAGGGTGGTCTTTTCAACAAATGACACTGGGATAAGTGGATATCCCTATGAGAAGAAAATGTAACTTTACTCCTCCATTCTAACATACAAAAAAACAATGTCAGGTGGATTTGAGACCAAAATGATAAAGCTTTTAGAATAGTAGAGGATATTACAAAGTTTACAGTGAAAGGAAATATTTTTGTTTTGATTTTTAACAGAAAACAAGAAGTACCAGCTATTAAAGGTGAAGATTGATATTTTTGGCTATGTTAACATTATGTATCAACGGAGTTGAGTAACAAGTCATAGAATAGAAATGGTATTTGCAATTCATAGAGTTAATTTTAAAAGTGCAAAGGCAGAATATAGACACCACACAGTAGAATATATATATCGAAATGGCCAACAGTCAAATTAAAAATTGATTGTCTTCATTTTTCATCAGAGAAATGCAAATTAAAACCATAATTATACATCACTATACACCCACCAGAAATATCTAATTAAAAAGACTGACAGTGTAAGTGCTGGCAAGGATGAGGAGAAATGGGTACCCTCATAAAGCTTGGTGTTACCCACTAAAGATGAAGACATCCTCTATGACCTAGCAATTTCATTCCTATGTATAAACTCAACCAACATTCATTCACAAGCACCAAGAGATAGATAAAAGGATTTGCATAGAAGATTCACTATTCACAGCCAAAAGCTTCACTCAATTCAAATGTTCAAAAATTGATCAATTTAATTGTATATATTCGACAGAACACTGTAACAGTAATGAGAATGAACAGAGAGTAGTTACATGTAAAAACATAGCTGAATCTTATAAATGTAATGTTAAGCAAAGAACCCATATGTAAAAAGAGCACTCATTACAGATATCAATTTATGTAATTTTTCTTTATATGTGTTTTATTTATACTACAAACAGGTTTTTTTGAAGTCACACTATTAATACAATAACATTTATGATCACACATGTGCCAGAAATCTAAGGGTTTAATATAAACTGTCTCATTCATTTTTGAAAACAACCCCTATTTTATAGATGAATAACCAGAGGCATTAAAAGGTTAAATAATGTACCATACTGACAAATGACAGTACCAAAAATAGACACAGTCTTGATTATAGAACTGTGTACAGAGTACATAGTCTGTCTTATATGAATCATCTCATTTAATCTTGTTAACTTGCAATGTAGGAGCTCTTATTTCTATCATATATGAGAAAAATGAGCCCTGGGTAGATTCAATCAAACACTTAGGGTCACAAAGCTAGGAGTAGCCCAGGCCTCTACCAGCTACACTACACTGCCTTCATTTAGTAAAACAAACAGGAACCTTTTCATTTTTTATTCTATACAAGTCCACTGAAATAAATTAGCATCCTGGCTTATACCAAGTAATTTGGTGAACGAAACATGCTATACTGAGTCATTCAACCCGGTTATTCAAAAAATAAAGTGTATCTCTGTTTCCTAAATAAGAATTGACAATTAACATGCAGAAAGCCAGCATCATTTGGTTCTGGCTTTTCATGGCAGCATGTGACTAATTATTTCACATTTGTGATATGGGAATTCTAGGACCTAACCAGAACTAGCTCTGGCAATTAGGAAATCCAGTTTGAAAGAACAGTGCAGAGCAACTAACCAGAGAAACAGTCAGTGGTACTTGTGGGATACAGGTGGCTAATTTCCTCGAAACAGTAGCAGAATCTTGCATTCCCAGTGTCTTTATCATAAACTGCAAATGTGACAATGAAGGAAACCATGTGGGGAAGGTCTAAGGAAAAGAACTGTACAGAGAAAAGTAGAGAAAGGGAGCAGGGGTAGTAAAGAGACAAAAAGAAAGGGAAAAAATTAAGGTCAAATAATTTCCATTCCTTGGTACAATGAATATCGAAAAAAGGAAAACAGAAAAAAGAAAGAAAGAAAGAATACCCTTCTGCCCCAGTGGAGAAAAGAAAACCTAGTCAGTGAAAGGGGTGATAAAAGAAATCTCCATTCTGAGGTCTGCATTTGTGGAATCAGACCACATTCTAATGACTCTCAGCATTTAATCACCATTCTTCTAACTTCTCAGTCTGAATTGAAAAATGCCATCCCACATTCAGCATGATGTTGCAATAAAATGACTTCTTCCGGCAACTTGCCTTGTAATTTGGGTGAATTACAATTGGTTTATCCAGTAAAATAATGTGATGCCTGTTGATGATCTAAAAACTTAAAAGCACCATTCGCTTGCTTCCCGGCCCTGAAAATAAATGGTTAGCCACCAAATTTATAATTTCAGAAGGGCCTGACTACCACTATTTGAGTCACTATGGCACACAGTAGCTCTGGTAATACTGACATCAAAATATCTAGGGCAAATTTTGAAAACAAGAGGAGTTTCATCCAATGTCTCCTCCTTTTGAGCTTCTTTAACTGTACTAACAATCCTTTAATGGGGATTATTAGTCAGAAGGGGATGTCCAGTCTTAGTTATCAATTTCATGCAGACTCCTTTCAAGAGATTTCCTTCCACCTTTGGCATGTGTCTTATTTGCAAACTCTACCATGTATTGCTTGTAAATCTGCATTCCCAAAGGAAAAATAGTAAAATTCATATCCTATATTTATATGAGGTAACATAGAAGTTCAACTGCTTTCTGAAACTAGCAGAATGTTAGAGATACTCTTTATCATTTGAGAAGAGACTCCCAATATTCTCGAAGGGAACTCCAGTAAAGAAGAAATAAAAATCCTTTAAAATACTGCTATGTTCTAAAATATATGAATAGTCTGAAATAGAAAGTAGACACTGAAAAAATTATTTGCATTTGATATCATGAATTTAAAGGAATAACAGTAAGTGATACTTATAATGGTGATTATTAGATAAGTATTTTCCTGCCTCCACTTGCTCTCTAAATTTTCTGCATTATTTCTGTTTAATTTTAAAATACGTATTTTTAAATGCTGACATTTAGAAGTCAGTTTAAGTGACAGTCAATATACTTTGTCTGAAGCAAACAATTAGAAAAAGTCATACCAAAATTAGTATAAAATAAAATATATCTGCTAATGGAAAGCAAGAGAAGGAGGTAACTTTTGTCAGGTAGAAAATTGCCATCTTCAGAATTCAGAGTAACGGGATACCTAAAATTCTTTGGGTCCACCACAAGAAAACTATGCACATGTATTTCCTGCATTCAAATTTACTAAAGTAGGGAATGGAAAAGGAATCCAATTGAAGAAATAATTTCATGTGTAGTTTGGAGGTCGATTTATATAGACATGTGCTGGGGAAGTAGAAGGGAGCATCTATGTCTTGATATCATTGGTTGTCAAAGGAAGAAAGTAAGAATATTGTTTTTCTGGCTTTATCATATGGTGTAAGCATCAAAGCAGGCAGCCTAGGGCAGTCAGAACCAGAATCAGGTCCACCAGTGCAACAGACTAAAAGAATAGTTTCTAACCAGGTTGTCCTACGGGGTCATTTGGCAATGTCTGGAGACATTTTTGATCAGCATAATTGGAAGGTTATACTGGACTCTAGTGGAGAGAGGAAAAGGATGCTTCTAAATATCCTACAACGCACAAGACAGTCCCCATGACAAAGAGTTATCTGGCCCCAAATGTACCAACATTGAGAAACCCTGGCCTAGGGGAATACCTAGGAGTATGAAAGATAGGCTGCTGAAAGTTCGGAACACAATATATTAAACTAGCTGAATAAGATTCGCTTAGAAGTCGAAGGCACATAAAAATTAACTGGGTTATAGTTTAATTGTTGATTGCTATATTTTATGTTAAAGTATATCTTCAAGAAATCAAATACTCTTAATTTACCAAGTGACATTAAAACGAAAAATATTGTGCTGATACAATACCAAAAATATAATTCAAAACCAAAAATCAATTGATAAATTGGACCTCATCAAAATGAAAACTTCCGCTCTTCTTTGAAAAGAAAAAGAGAGCTTCATACTGGAACAAATATTTGCAAAACATATATCTTATAAAGGATTTGTAGGCAGAATATACAAACAACTCTCAAAATTCAGTAACATAAAAAAACCCTCAATTTAAAAAATGTGTAAAATATTTGAAAAGACATTTCACCAAAGAAGATATACAGATGTCAAAAAGTTACATAAAAAGATGTTCAACACCATTAGTAATTAGGAAAATATAAATTAAAATCATAATGAGGTAGCACTTTACACCTTTTATAATGTCAAAATTTTAAAAGACTGACAATATCAAGTGTCAAAGAAGATGTGGAGCTTCCAGAACTCTCATACATTGGTAAGAATACACAATGGTACAATCACTTTGGAAAACCATTTGATTTTTGTCTACAGAAAGATTTGGACACAACTACACAAACAAACATAAGATTTTTCAAAAGCCAAAAACCTGGAAACAACCCAAATGTGCATCAACAAGTAAGAGGTGGCGAATATCCGAGTAACTGGTGGAGAATCCATACAGGTCTGCAGCAACCTCAATTTTTGCCTCTAAACAAAAAAATAAATTTACTGAGGGGTGTAAGGCAGAAAACCTGTAGCAAGTTTTGGAGCAGGAATGGAAATTTCTTAAAAAGCTTTAGAGCAGGAAAGAAAGAAAAGTACACTTGGAAGAAATCCAACCAGGCACTCTGGAGGTCAAGTGCCCCATTTAACCTTGATCCTAGGATATAATATGCTGACCTACTTCTGGCCTTTTGTGCCCCTTTCCCTTCATTATTCCATTAGGGTGGACCACCTGCATGCGCAGTGCGTTCCTTGTGCTTGGTAGGTGAGCACGTGCAGTGTGTTTAGTGGAATTGTACCCATGCTCACCTGAGGCACTTTTCTCTTTTCTGGTGGAAGGTCCTACGCCACCATTTTGTCTCTTAAAGCGTGTACTCACGCCCACTCACCAAATTCCCGAGATTTTATTGGAAGCTGCCAATGACCAATTTCAAGTGTTTGCAAAATTGCCTCTCCCTGGCTCCAGCTGCAACTTCTAAGCAAATCTTATTCAGCTTGATTAATATATCGTGTTCCAAATTTTAAGCAGCCTATCTTTCATACTCCTAGATATTATCATTTTAGTGTGACAACTGCCAGACCATCACCTGATGGTCTCCTGACATTCCTGGTGGGTCAGAGGGAGCTCTCGCCTGCCCCACTCATTTCTGATTAGCTACCTACTGTAACAAAATGAATGGAAAAACAACCTGTGGGATATCAATACAATGAAGTATCACACAGTAATCAAATGGGGTAGATGCACACAACCACATGGATGAATCTCAAAATAATCTTAAAGAGTGAATTAAGCCAGATCAAAGAGTGTATACTTTGTGAATTTATTTATAAAAGCCCCCAAATAATGCAAGCTAATCTACAGTAACAGAAATCAGTGGTTGCTAGAAGCCAAGGGACAGAGGGACATTGAAGAGGGGATGAAGGGAGGGATTACCAAGGGACTTATGGGAACTTTGCGGGGGTTATGGATATGTTTACCATCTTGATTGTGGTAAAGATTTCATGGATGTATACATACGCCAAAAATGGTAAAATTGCACACTAAATATGTGAAGTTTATTGTAAAACAATTATATTCAAATGAAGAAATTTTAAAAATAAAGGACATTTTTTCTGCAAAAGACACATCAAAGCTTCTATCATGTATTGTTCTAAGATTTTTAAGAGCAAACCTACAGCCATTATTTGATTCCTTAACTGCCATACAGTAGCAAAAACTCTTGATCAGCCAACAAGGCCCACTGGAGTCCTAAATAAACCTCTTGAAGCCAAGATTGAGGTAGTTTAATTCAGTATTTTATGATTTTCTTTTTATGTGAGGTAGTTCAGTTTTTCTATGTGATAACCAAACATACTTCCACAGAGAAGTTCATGTATTTGCATAAAATATCACTCAATCAGTCCTTAATGTAGGAGTATCTAAAAATCAACAAATAATTATTGAAAACCAACATAACCCATCCTAAAGTCTGAGATATTGTTACTCTTAAGAGTCCCCAAATGATTAAAGAAACACAACTACACAGATATATCTGTCTGTCTATCTATCTATCTATCTAAATGTCGTTGTAAGATAAAAGGAAAATTGGAACAGGGCTGGTTTCAACAGAATTTTCATAACGTGAAATATTTCCACAGGTTTGAGTAACAAGAAGTCTATATCAAGGAATTGAAGCCTGAGCTGAGATGTATTCATTTATTTATTCAACATACATTTATTGTGTGTCTACCCTGTGATAGGTATTACCTAGGTGCTAGAGATTTAACAGGGAATAAAACAGCTCTCATGGAGCCATGCCCTGTGAATTTTATGCTCAAGTGGGAGCAGTGGGCAAAAGAAAAATTTAAAATAAAGTTATATATGTTGTTAAATGGTGACAGGTGCTAAGGGGAAAAATAAAGCAAGAAAAGGAATAGCTGAGTGAGGGAGAGGAGGAAGAGGTCAGAATTCTAAATGGAGGGTAGGGGTTCTAGTAAGTCCTCACTGAGAGGGTAACGTTTAAGCAAAGGCTTGAAAGAGGCAAGAGAGTCATACATATGGATAACTAAGAAAGAACACTCCAGACAGTGAATAGCCAGTTCCCTCTGAAGATAAGATCAGAGGGGTAAAAGTTCGTATCTTGTATGACCTTGTAAAGACAAGGGCTTTTACTGTGATTGAAATGAAAAGCCATTGAAAGTTTTCAGCTCAGGATGTTACGTGGCTTAATTTTTTTTTTTTAAAGATCATTCTAGCTGTTGAATGAGGGTAGAAGAGGAAAGAAGCAGAACTAAAACTCAGGAGACTATTTCAAAAATCCAAGCAAGAGATGACAATTGTGGCAGACAGTCCCTAAAATGACTCTCAATGATCTTTGACTCCTGGTGTTTACAGTTTTGTTTAATCTCCTCCACTTGAGTGTAAAACCCTGGGATTTGCTTCTAACCAGGAAAACATCACAAAAGTGAGAAAGATGTTACTCCATAATGAGATTAAATTTTATGGCAAAGGTGGTAGGAGATGACTGCTGTAATTACATTACCATATATATAAGATTCATCTTGCTAGCAGAGCCGCTGGGGACATGGCCCCTCACTAGTCTTGAAGAAGTGAGCTGCCTTGCAGGAAATAGCCATGTCATAGAAGCCCTTGTGGTAAGAATCAACAAGAGGCCTCAATCACTCAGAACAGCCTTCAGCAGTAACTGAACAACCTGAGTGTACTTTAAAGAAAATCTTTCCCCTGTCCAACCTCAGAAAAGACTGCTACCGCCAAAGCCAATTCCTGTTCTGGAGTCCAAAGAAGCGAAATTGTGAAACAGACAATCTAGTAAAGCTATGCTCAGACTTCTGACTTACAAAACTGTGAGATAATACATTTTTGTGGTTTTAAGCTACAAGTTAGTGGTGATTTGTGAGGCAACAATAAAATTAACACAGCAGTGGTTCAGATTAGGATGGTACCAGTGGTTTGAAAGTAAAGACAAGATTTGATAACTGATACAACAATAAAAGTTGAGATAGACTCCAAGGATTTTCACCTAGACAACAGAAAAGGAAAAGCTATTTACTAAGATGGGGAGACCTATGGAAGAGCAAGTTTGAAGGAGATAGCATCAGTGGTCTATCTTTGGACAATTTAATTTTGAGATGCATGAAGACAGAAGTAGGAATAGGAAGTTGCATCCATGAATCTGAAGCTCAATACAAACGAAGCCAGATATATACTTTTGGATATATATATATGGTATACAGTGACTACCTGAGATCAATGATATCTCAAAGTTGTGGGTGGACAGAAATCAATAATATCTCGAAGTCAGATCATGATTTCTCAAAGCTGTGTTTGCAGAGAGATACTGGAAGTCAGAAAACTAATAGGAGAAAAAGAAGTCATTCAAAAGAGGGCACACAGCATAAGCAGAACCTTGGAGGGAGGAATCAGCCAAAGAGGCTATTGGTGACTTAAAGGCAGACAGCATAATTCATTCATTTTCAAGAACCTAACAAAGCATGTGGAAACCAAAAAACCCTAAAAATGACAGGTGGCTAGTAAGAAAGACACATGAAGGCAGCAAAATAAAATTGTCCTTAATGGGAAGCGGGAGGATGGAAGGAGAGATTAGTGACTTTCCTTCTGAGATATCTGACTTGAAAAAATGGCATGTGTATCTTCTTGCAGAGTGTGAGAGAATTCCTCTGAAACTAAAGTGGAAGGAATCTTGTGAAAGCCTAGTTTGGAATGAGTAGGTGCCTTAAGTTCTAGGCTCAGCTACAGGGGAATGTGATGATTACATAAATAACAAGTTAATGGGTGCAGCCCACCAACATGGCACATGTATACATATGTAACAAACCTGCACGTTGTGCACACGTACCCTAGAACTTAAAGTATAACAAAAATAAATAAAAAATAAATAAAGCAATCTGAAATTCATTCTGGCACAAGGGTTGGGCTGGGGAGTAGATTCGTAGCTCAAAGACAGAAAACAGGTTAACTAAAGAAAATGTTCAGGTCAACTAATGGGTCATGGTGCTACCCAGATATTTTTAAAGTTTTATATTAGACTCATTTCTTACATAAAAGTGCTTTTACCCAACAGCTGTAAGTACTATGTGTTTTCCGTATTGTGCCAGAGGTGTTGTGGATGATATTAAAAAGAAAAAAGTAGAATAATAGTTTTTGCTGTCAGAAATAAGTATCTGCTATATAAAAAGAAAAAAGCATATCTACAAAAAACCAGAAAAGAATCAGGAGCCAGCACTTATGCATATTTGGAGGGATTATTAAAGTTTATAAAAAAGATAGTTTGTTAATACTACTACAAGTCATTTAGAAGCTAACTTTATCAACACTTCCAATAAATTACTCTGCTATAAACTGCTATACATTAAACTAAATTATATGTGTACATATCACATGTATACGGTGAGTGTATGTATGGCATATCTTTTTATAGATAAAGGGTATAAAAAGAAGGTTTTGATCACTTTCACTGAAATATTAGATAACTAAGTATCAGGAGTAACATGAATTCAGTGCCTATTACATGTTCAGCACTTTATGTTCAACCCACTACTAAATGGCAGTAGGGAGCTGAACACAGGCTGTAGGATCTAAAATATGGCTTTCTCCTTTCAGTTCCGTTGTCTCTGCCTCAGTGCTCCTTCCATTTCACTCTGCATGTGTCAATCAGATTAACTAATTTATACATTCACACTCCTTGCTTTAGAGAAATGCTAAAAATAGAAATAAAAATAAATCACCGTGACAGATGACAATTTAGCAGGAGCACTGGAAATTTTTCCAAATGTTGGTGTGAGATAAATTATATACCAAAATAACGTACTGCCAGGTACATTTCTCTCTTGCTACTTGAATGGATGTAATGATGTAGTTGGTTCTTTCCACCTCTAATTTATTGATGGCATGAGATTTGTCATTTTGTTTTGGTGAAATTATATCTCTGGAGGGAATTTTCAATGGATAAAGTTAATTTGAGTTATCTTCAACTTTCAGCAAGTCTGGGAGATTTTTAGAAAAGACGAACACTGTTAACCAATGAGTCAAGAAACTATATATTGTAGTTTGAAAGTTTGAAAGCACATGAAAAAGCAATTCACAAAGCTTTCAATACTAAAAAGAACACTCGGAGGTTAAATGCCCATCAAGTATATCACCAAAAAACTTGGGGCAAATGCAGTTACTATTTCTTTCAACTAAACCTCAGTTAAATAGAAAGAAATAACATCTGTGTTTTCCCATTAAGAAACTGGGTAAACCCAAAGATGTAGAAACAAAGAAAATGTTACCAACAAAATTATGAATGCTTTATCATACCTTTGCATGGATAGGATTTCAGGTGTGACCAGCACCTCCAGATGAAAATGGAAAAGTTAGTCAAAGAGTCCACTATGTGATTATCCCAGTGTCTAAGCTTTGTGAATACCTAGTTCATTAAATGAATTCTTTCACCTTTTGGCCAGACATTGGGCACTGTATGCACTGTCACACAGTGTATTTCAGCTTACTGAGACCTAAGCAGACTAACAGGCATACTTCCATTCAATAACTCTAATGTGAGCA
Organism: Colobus angolensis palliatus; assembly: GCF_000951035.1. Classification (NCBI taxonomy): domain Eukaryota; kingdom Metazoa; phylum Chordata; class Mammalia; order Primates; family Cercopithecidae; genus Colobus; species Colobus angolensis. Next base: position 899,061 of record NW_012116366.1, read on the forward strand.
ACACACATAAGTACATTCTCCTAGCTAAAACAAAACAAAATGTTCCCTTCCTAAATATGGCCTTTATAAGGGACTGCACTCCATGAATTTGCTCCTTCTCCTTATTTTCTAGTTATCTTACTCCTTATCAGTGTCTTGTTAATAACAACACAACTAATATACTAAACTGTATTATGTGTTATAATTGCTTTTTCTCACGTAATACCCACAAAAACCCTATAAATTTGGAATTTCCACCTGATTTTAAAGATGACCAACTAAGGCACAAAGACGAACATTAACTGGCCCTAACAGAAGCAGAGCTAGATTTTTAAAAATTTTTATTTGCAATTAACAAATAATAAATGTATATATTTGTGGGATAAAATGTAACATTTTGATATGTATTTACAATGTGGAATGATTAAATCAGGCTAATTAACAAATCCATCACCTCACATAGTTAACATTTTTTTCATGTTGAAAACATTTAAAATCCACTCATTTTAGCAATTTTGAAATAGGCAAGGCCAGGCGTGGTGGCTCACGCCTGTAATCCCAGCACTTTGGGAGGCCGAGGCGATTGGATCACAAGGTCAAGACATCGAGACCATACTGGCCAACATGGTAAAACCCATCTCTATTAAAAGTACAAAAATTAGCGGGGCATAGTGGTGCACACCTGTAGTCCCAGCTACTCGGGAAGCTGAGACAGGAAAATTGCTTGAACCCGGGAAGCAGAGGTTGCTGTGAGCCGAGATAGCACCACTGCACTCCAGCCTAGCGACATAGCAAGACTCTGTCTCAAAACAAAACAAAAAACAAAAAGGCAATGTGCTATTACTTATTACAGTCAGCATCCTGTGCAATCAGTCCCTAAAGCTTATTTCTCCTGTCGAGTTAAAACTTTGTACTCTTTGATCAATGCCTCCCTTTTCCCATCTGCCCCCTCCCTCAGCCTCTGGTAACCATCATTCTACTAGCTACTTCTATGAGTTCCACTTTTTTAGATTCCACATATAAGTGAGATCATGTGGTACTTGTCTTAAGTGCCTGGCTTATTTCATTTAGGATAATATTCTGCAGGTTTATTCATGCTATCATAAATGACAAGATTTTCTCCTTTGTAAACGGTGACTAGTATTCCATTGCATATTTCATTGTGTATTTATACCACATTTTCTTTGTCCATTTTTCTGATGATGGACACCTAGTTTGCTTCCACAGCTTGGCTATTGTGAATATACTGTAATGAACATGACAGTGTAGTATGTCTCTTTGACATACTGATTTCATATCCTTTGGATATATACGCAGTAGAGGGATTGCTACATCATATGGCAATTCTATTTTTAGTTTTCTGAGGAACCGCCATACTGTTTTTCATAACGGCTGTATTAATTAACATTCCCAACAGGGCACAAGATTTTCCTTTTCTCCACATCGCTGCCAGTACCTGTTATTTTTTGTCTTTTTGATAAAGCCATTCTAACAGGTACAAGGGGATATGTCATTGGGGTTTCAGTTTGCATTTCCCTCATGATCAGTGTTGATGAGCATTTTTTAATCTATCTGTTGGTCATGTGTATGTCTTCTTTTGAGAGGTGTCCATTACCCATTTTTTGATTGGGTTATTTGTTTTCTTGCTGTTGGGCTGTTTGCATTCCTTATATATTTTAGATTTGAACCCCTTAACAGATGTATGGTCTGCAAATACTTTCTCACAATCAGTGGGTTGTCTCTTTACTCTCCTTATTGTGTTCTTTGCTATGCAGAAGGTTTTTACCTCGATGCAATTCCATTTGTTTACTTTTGCTTTTATTGCCTGTGCTTTTGGGGTCACATAGCTAGAATTTGAGCCCAGTTCTTACTCCAAAGAAAATGATCTTTTAGGCCAGGCATGGTGGCTCACAACTGTAATCCTACCACTTCGGGAGACCAAGGTGGGTAGATCACTTGAGGTCAGGAGTTCAAGACAAGCCTGACCTACATGCTGAAACCCCATCCGTACTTAAAATATAAATGATAATATACATAAAATATAATATATATAACAATATAAAACTTAGCCAGAAATCGCTTGAACCTGGGAAGCGGAGGTTCCAGTGAGCCGATATCGTGACACTGCACTCCAGGTAAAAAAAAAAAAAAAAAAAAAAAAGAAAGAAAGAAAGAAAGAAAGAAAGAAAAAAAAAAAAAAAAAAAGAAAATGATCTTTTAGTTGCTACTTACATAGCTTTAATGCTTAAAATACTATAGAACTACTACCTGCAAGAAAATATGCCCTGGAAGCTGAGGCTCAGAATGTATAATTTCCTTGGTAGTACTTTTCTTATATAATGAGGGAAAACAAATGCATTTTCTCAATACAATTTAAGAGTATGAGGCAGATCTCCAACTTCTGGAAAGTCGACTTACCCTCTTATTCTCAGTTTCATTGTATTTTTGTAATGTTGCCTTATTTCAGGGAAGATCCCAATAAATAGCTGTTAAGTCATTACCGACCCAATTTTTACCAGAGGCCCCCCAGAAGTGAATTCAAATTTAGGCTTAAGAAGGAAAAGGAATCTGAAAGTTTCTCCATTCCATTCTCTGCTATCTCTCTGCCTTTAACTATAACCTCCAAGTCACTGGCTGTATTGGGAAGAACAAAACAAAACAAAACAAAATAAAACAAAATAAAACAAAAACAGAAGATAGATGAAGGGAAAGAAAGGGAGAAGCAACAATGAAAAGAGGAAGAGAGTGTTACAGTTTTTAAGAGTTCAGAAATGGATTGTAATTAGGGATTTGGATCCATGAACTGAGAATTTCAGTTGCTTTTCTAAAAACAATGGCTCTGCTATCGGAATTCAAGCGAGAACAAGAGCGCCCTTACAGTAGGCTAAAGGTCCCAGCCCTCCTCTAATTTGTTTTACATGTTCTACAACCTAAAAGTGTTATTAACTTTTGAGTTGTAGAAAGAAAATAGATGCTTTTAATCACTGACTACTTCAAAGAACATAATCTACATTTCTTTTCTCATCCTCTTGATTAGTATTTTTGGGGACTTTGCTCCCCATGCACAAACAACAGAAATAAGATTGAAAACTTGTTCCTTCTAGATAATACCAATATCAGCCATAAACAAAGGCAAAACCTGTGATCTTACATTGTATACGCTGAGGAATGAAATTAGGTATTACACTGGGGAATGAAAGTAGTAAGCCGGAAAATAAAATGTCCATAATTTAAAAGTAAATACAAGTAAAAGAAAAAAAATTGTCACTTGAAAGACACAGGTTTTGATGACAGCATAATTCAACACATTTAAATAACTATTAACATGTTCACTTAAACACATAGTCCATTTGTCTAAAAATAGAGAAATATTCTGTCATTCATTTTCCCACTTTAACTAGATGATTTTGAGTATGGAGAGGATTGGATGGAGTCCCCAAAGGTTTTTTGTTTTGTTTTGTTTTGTTTTGTTTTTTTACTTTTTAACCAGATGTTTCAGAAAGCAGCCTCTTCTTTCCTCAGTGTGGTATTTTGCAGTCCCTTTCTGCTCTTCTACCCTGTCCCATCTCTAAACTTGTCACTGCTAAACATCTTGTTCTGCAAGTATAATATAGATAAAAAGAAAGACTTGAATTCTAGCAGAAAGACCTCTTAAGTGCAAAGTTTTTATGAGTAAAGCTTAAATTATTTCTAAAGATACATACTACTGTATGTTAAATAATTGCTGGCTCTTATTTAATAAAAATAAAAATAAATGTCAGTGAATTTCTTAGATGATGGAAGAGAGATCAAATCAATTAAAACTGATTTTACTAAACTATACAAAATGCCTCTTGTGAAATTGCCATAAACCTGAGACTGTTACACCAGCAGCAACTATGAAAGCCTGTATTTCCAACTGAGACACTCTTCTTCATAAAAAAAAATGCATTGACTTTTTCTATAGGTCTTAATGATATGGACAGGAGGCAGAGAAATACTGGGTAGATGAGCGTGGTTCCTGGGATGGTTCCACCCTTGAGTCTGGAACTGTGGCCCAAAGTGAGAACTTTACATCTTTGTTTTCCTGCTCCAATGTTGCCTTTTCCAAAACCACCCTGGCCCACCTGGCCCCCCACTCTGTACCCATGGAAATCGCAGGCTCCATTGGCAGAGGAGCAGCAGAGAAGGAGAAAAGAAAAGCAGCAGCCAGACGTCAGAGAGAAGCAGCTTGACTTCAGAGGGATGGCTGGATGGTGGAACTTTGGAGAAGAGCCTGGTCGGGGAATGGCCAGACTACAGGGGAAGATCACCTTCCCACTCCATTCCTTTTAAGCTCCTCTTCCAGCAGAAAGCCACTTTCATTGGCAATAAAATCCTCCATACTCACCACCCTTCAATTCATTCCTAGGACCTGATTCTTTCTGGATGCCAAACAAGAGCTTGGGAACCACGGGTGCAGATGGTTGAACTGTTTAACACTTGAGTCATCCACAGACAGCAAAACTAAAAGAGCACTGTAACATACAATGTCTGGGGCTCCAGAGGTCGCTGGTACCTGCTTAGACACTGCCGTGGGGCCGGAGAGAGTTCTGCTCCTGGCTGTGCCCAGAACCACTCATCCTGACTCCTGCATGTACTCACCTGTGTGCTCCCCCTCCCATGAGGGCTGAGTAAGTGGGGCACCCCTGTCATGAATCCCACGAAGGGGTCAGGGAAATATCCTGCTTCATTAACACTTTCTTTACAAATATTTATCACAAACTCTTTCCAAAGTCTAGAATTTGCACCAGGTTGTTGAGTGTTGTTAATTTAGGGTACATTTTTGAACAACAGAAAAATTAAAACATCTGAAGAAAATACCTAGCCATGGCTACTGTCATCAAGTTACAGGATCATGTTTCCATACCAACAAGTAGCAAGAAACCAGATAGTAAATCCTGAGTGGTTTTGAAGGGGGAAATGATGATAATCATTATTTAAATATTTAAGACATTTCCCTGAAAAGTAGTTTAACAAAAAAAATTAAATCTGATTTACCAGTTAAAGAATATTCTGTGGATATATAAATGGATATTATGGCCTAATATAATAAAGCCTTGGGTATTAACTGTTAATGCAAATAACTGATAGACTTGCAGAGTTGATACTTCTATGTTTATTATTTTAACAATGTTTTGTTTTTCTGAGTGAAAAGTAGAAAAAAATACATGAAGCCATTTTTCTAGATAGAAAAAAGTTCACAGGAGGAAAAAAAGATACAAATACACATAGACATAGATATAGATACAGACAGATACGGATAAAAACATACTAGTCCACAAAGTTTTGCATGATTAGGCTTGGAGGAGATAAAAGATGCATCAAGAAGGCAAAGGCAAAGGCAAAAAAAGACTAAAACCAGCGTAAAAAGTGGTAAGCAAACGTGACAGTCTAAATTGCTCGAAAGACAAGTACCACCATCAGTACTGCAATGAAAACACTGAGCCTTGGTATAGAAGGAAAAAGGGAGCACTGAATGCAAGATTCGTGGATTAAGCCAGGAACCCTGGAAGAGGGTTAAAGATTTGTAACATTCCCTGCTGTCAAGCTGAAACAACAGCAAATCCTCTCTCATGAAAACTTCCACAATAGAGATTTATAGGATATGTATATATCCTATATATGCTATATAAAACTATATATACTATATATAACTTAAATATCATACATATATAACTTAGATATCATAAGCATTATAGCTATTCACAAATATTCACATACTATTATATTCACACAACTATTATAGGTATTCACAATAAAAATCACCAAACATGCAATAACACAAACCAACATAAGTATGACTCAACAAAAGTACACGCAACAGTCATAGGTATCCAAGAACTTCAGGTGTTACAATTATCAGTTAGAGATTATAAAATATCTATGTATGAGATATTTAAAGATAAAATAATTGCATTTTTTTAAGTGAGCAAGCAACAAGATACTATCAAAAGTGGTCAAAAAAACATGAAACAACTAAATAGACATTCTGGAAATGAAACAATGTATTATTGAAATAAAAATATTTAATGGATAGATTAAATCTCAGAATATGCAAAACTGAAAGAACATTCATGAATTTACCAACGAAATTATTCCAAAAGCAGCACAGAGAGAAAAGCAGACAAAAAATTTACAAGAGATATAAGAAAATATGGAAGATAGAGAGGAGCTAACATTTATTAATTCATCTGTCCTATAAACATTCAATGAATATGCAGTAAGTGTCTCTTACGTATTAGGCACTTTCTAGACCCTGAGGGAAAAAAGAAGAGGGAAAAAAATACAAAGCAGGCAGGAAGGAAGTAGGTTGTAAATCAGATGATTATGAGTGCTATGAAGAAAATGAATAAAGGGAAAGAGGATACTCAGAGTTCCCAAAGAGAGGAGAGCTAGAACAGAAGAGAAGCTACATTTAAAGCAATATTGGCTATAAATTTTCCAGAGATAATGAAAGAAATGAATCCAAAGGTAAGGAAGTATCACCTATACTAGGCAGAATACATAAAAGTAAATGTGCATGCAGATATGCTGTGGGGAAATTACAGAAACTCTATGAGAATATTTTTAAATTAGTAATAAAGTATTTTTATCCATGAAATAAAAACTACCAAACTGACAGATTTCTCAACAACAGGAATGGAAACCATAAGACATTTCATCATTCATTCAACAAATACTTATTATTTACTTTGTGCTATGGATTAAAAAAGTAAACACAATAAACAAAAATTCCTGCCCTCCCAGAACTTACATTTTAACAGCTGAAGACTGACAACAAGCTAACTAGTAAACAAAAGATTTTTTACTGATAAGTGATATGCTGTAACAAAGAAAACCTAAGAGATGGGAAACAATGACACTGTGGAAAGTGAGAAAGAATGCTAGGAAGGGTTGCAGTTTTAATTACAATGTCGGAAAAGCCTCAAGAACCAAAAATTTGATCAAAGCCCTAAAGTGAGGGAGGGAGCTTAGAATGTGGAGCAAAAGTGCTTCATTGCCTTGAGTGGAGCAAGACTTGTATATTCCAAAATCAAAGGAAGCGAATGTGTCTGGAACAGAGGGGGACAAAAAGAAAATTTGATAGTCATGAGGTCAAAGAAGAAACATGAGCAGAGGGTATATTGTATAAGAACCAGCAATCCATTGTAGTAACTTTGCCTTTTACTGAGTGAGATATGAAGTCATCAGAGGGTTTTAAATATATAAGTAGTAATTATGAGGACTGAATAATGGCCCCAGTATAAAATGTTATAGACACTTTGGCGGTTTCTTGTAAAATTTAACATGCACTTATGCTATGGCCTAACAGTTTCATTCATAGGGTTTTTCTCAAGACAAATGAAAATATATGTCCTTAAAAAGATTTGTACAAGGATGTTCACAGGTGCTTTATTTATAATATTCAAAAACTAGAAACAAGTCAAATATTCAACAACAGAAGGTGGATAAACAATTGTGGTACATCCATACAATTAATATCACTCACAGTACTCAGCAATAAAACAGGAATTAACCTTACCTAAGCATATAATAAGCAACTCTGAAAACAAGAGATAACTTTTTAAAGCAGACTGAGAAAAAAGAAATATTATAATCAGGGAAAAAATACATTTTGATTGATTTCTCATTCGAAATAATTGAGGCCAGATGATCATGGAATAGTATCTTTAAACTGCTGGCAGAAAAAAAGAATTGTCAACCTGAAACAACATACACAACAATTTTTTTTTTCCAAAAATGAAAGCAAAATAAAGTCATTTTCATATAAAGAAAAGTTTTGTTAGAATTCGTTATCAGGACATACCCAATACATCTAGAGTATAAGAAAACCTAAAGGATGTACTTCAGACTTAACAGAAATAATACAAGATGGTAACTTGGGTAAACAAAAAATAATGATGAACACTGGGAATGATAAATATGCTAGAAAATATAAAGAAGACTTTTTAATTTATTTATTTGAAAGAGAATTATATAAAGCGAATATAATAACACTGTATTTTTACATTTTACATATTAACATGTAGAGGTAAAATATATAATAATAGCACAAGTGATGTGATTGCAAGAATGGAATTATACTGTTTTCAGGGTACTATAGTATACATAAAATGTTATAGTATTCAAAGTAAATTGTGAAAAGTTATGTGTGATATTGTTAACACTACAGCGACCGCTTAAAATTATAAAGAGTATAGTTAAAAGGCATATAGTTAAAATCAGTTCTCAGAATTATTTATTTAATACTAAAGAAAGAAGAAAGAAAAGAACAAGAATCCTTGGGACAAACAAAAAATAAACAGGAAGATGGTAGCATTAAAGACAACTGCATTATATTAAATGTTAAGAAACGAAACAACCCACTTAAAATTATCAGATGAAAACAGTATTTTTGTTATAAAAAACAAGATGAAAAACAAGATTTTTAAAATAAATACAGAAGAAGTTGAAAATGAAAAGAAGAGAAAAGATATACTGCATCTAACTGCCCTCTTCTTCACACTGGATATGCAGTTATACCAAGACATCTCTGGCTAAAAATCTATTGAAAAAGAGCTGGTGTTATATTTCCGTAGCATAACCAGAAAGTAATTAGTCCTATAGTTTTGAGATGTTAAAAGTTGCCTTTCTGTAGCTAGAACAAAGTATAATTTGTGACTCTACTCAAGGTCTACATCTGGTGAAGTATACATAGATAGTCTTTAATCACTTGTTTATTTTTACATGATATACTAAGTAAGAAATTATAGTCTATTGCCCCTCCCAGCTGTTGATTCCAAGGCTTTATTTCACACTGGACAAACAAGGAGTGAGTTTTCAAATGTTCCTTGTACATCTTTTGATTAGATATGGCCTTTTGTGCTATCCATGAATGAAGATTAGCAACTGACAGTGAACATCCTAGCCAGACAAAGAGTTACAGGCACAAACGCACAATAAATAGCAGACAGTGAAAGACCAGTGACTGTCTTCTACATCATACTGTCTTTATCTACAAGGCCAAAAGTTAATCTCAAAAACAACAACAACAAAAAAATATATATAACTTCAAAGACTAAGTCTTTATTCCTGCCACTTTCAGTTGAAAACAGACCTTCCCTCCCATCCATTCTATTATGCCAAAACAAACACGGGAGCCCCGAACAGATAAATCATGGGGAAAAAGTTGGACCAGGTCACTAGCTCATAAATTTTCATTTCAGAATACATCTGAATGCAAGATGAGGAGCTTAAAATCAAGTTGACATATAATAAAATAATCAGAAGTTAATTTCCAGTTTAATTAAAGGTATAATATGCATTGTAAGCCCACATGTAACCCCCAAAAAAATGAACTATTTTGCTTTTCTGTATTTTCCAAATTCTGATGTGACAGAATTATTACACTGAAAAATTCCTAAACAAAGAGAGAAGACGGATTTAGAAATAAAATGCAAGATAAACATACAATTGGCCCATGTAGTTCAACACAGTTCATTTGGTGATCAGAACTAATTATCTTCAAAGAGAAAAATAAAATCATCATAGAAATGACATAAAGTGAAAAGTATATTTTTGCAAATGAATGTATAAATGCATTCCCATTATTCATTACTGTGAATTTTTATGAAATTCAAAAATCCTATGTAAGAAGCTGCTTAATTCTTTACTGGAAAGTTCACTATAGTCAGAAATTCCAACGCAATTCTTCCAGATGATTAGGAGCACGTCTCTTAAAATTTCTTAGCTTTGATTTCCACATATGAAAACAAATGTACTAAGTTAGATGATCCATAAATTTTTTGTTCAAGGTGCTCTGATATGTACTTAGCACAAAAGGTAGAATTTATGTTTCCAAGACAAAATATTTTCCCACTGTTATTAAAGACAACATTTTAATGTACAAAACACTTTACATTTGACAAAGTACTTTAACATATATTACCCCATTGGATTCTCACAATCCACTAGCAATAAGTGTTACTCTAAATCTGAGACTTGGGAAAAGCAATGACTTGTTCAATAACTGGAACTTTAACCTAAGACACTTAATTATAAGCCAGTTTTGGCAAATGTAGTATATTGAAAATCCAGCTTAATATTACACACACACACACACACACACACACACAAACTCGAACAGTTCATTCTCAAACATCTATGGACACCTTCCAAAATGCTGTCGTCATTCTGACTGAGTTCTGTAGTATAAGAATGCTTGACTTCTCATGATTCATTGTTGACTTAAAGAAATGCAACTGAAGAGAAGTAACATACAAATATTAAACAAACGTGAACAAGTCCCTGTTTCTTGGTTAGCAATATTCACTGAATTTTTTAGCTCAATGTAAGTTGACATTACCAATTTTCTTATGGGCTCAATTGTCCCATCCTTCCCCAGGACTTAAACGTTGAACTCTTAACCCCCATTACCTCAGACTGTGACTGTATTTGGAGACAGGATCTTTAAATAGGTAAAGAAGTTAAAATAAGGTCACTAGAGTAGGCCCTACTCCAATATGACTAACGTCCCTATAAGAAGAGGAGATTAGGATACAGACACATACAAAAGGAAGACCATGTGAAGACACTGGGAAGATGACCATCTGCAAGCCAATGAGAGAGCCCTCAGAAGAAACCAGTCCTGCTAACACTTTGATAACCAACACTACTAGCTTCAAGAATTATGGGAAAATAGAATTATATTGTTCAAGCCACCCAAACGGTAGTACTTTGTTATGGTTGCCCTAGCAAACAAAATCCTATCTTCTTGTAATTTGCTGCTGCTACTGCTGCCACTGTTGAAATCAATGTCCACAGAGCACAAATGACCTACTCCAAGTAACAAAACAAGTTACTGTAAGAGCTGGACTGGAACCCAAATCCCTAGAAACCAATCTCATTTTTAAATAAAAATCTAATGTATGGGACAGAAAAAAAAAACGAATTGATACAGGAGTTAAGAAGAAATTACTTAGGGAGAGAGTGAGGGTATGGAAGTCCTCAGTAAAGTTTTCCTGGTAATGAAAAGCAGCCCCAAATCATTTTCCTTTCTAACAAAGAGCAGCCTGTAAAATTGAGCTGCAGACACAGATGTCACCAGCTGTGCCAATCATGTTCAAAATGGCGGCTCTATCTTCCCTTCTCTGCCTGCCACATGTACAGTAAGGAGCAGACAAGATGGAGCCTGCCTAAGGAAGAGTTCATTTGCATAATAAGATTAGAGTGGCCCTACCAGCCTTCCCTGCAGGCTATGTAAACATCACACCTGATCAAACCAATCTGTGAGCCCAATGTCAATCAGACACTGCCTCCTCTAGCCGGACTATAAAATCCTGTGCCTCCACCACCAGTGGGTCTTTCCTCTCCAAACTCCCCTCTCTCTCAATAGAGAGAGACCTGTTTTTCTTTCTCTTTCTTCTGCTTATTAAACCTCAGCTCCTAAACTCCTTGTGGGTGTCCATGTCCTAAATTTTCCTGGCGCAAAACAACAAACCCCAGATATATATCCCAGACGACAGAGCTACTTCAGAATGATCAGATGAATTAAGGGAAAAAATGTTTTTTTGTGAAACTCCTGAAGACATTCCTAGTAATCCACAGAGCAACATCCGAAAATCAGTGCATTTAAAAGACTGACATATTACACAGACATTAGCAGAGAAGTTTGTGAAATAAATGTTTTGAAACTTCCCTTTAGACTTTAGGTAATAAGCCACCTATTTTTATAGAAAATCAACACACATAGGATGATAAATATTTTCTGTAGTTGGTGAAACAAGATATAGAAGTTCAATTATAGCATTGAAGGTAGAAAAGTAACCAATAGAGAAACTAATACATTTCATAACTGCACCAGGAGGAAAAAGGTGAGGGGGTGAAAGAGGATATGGCTAAGCTGTATCTTTAGCAGAGTAGAGTAGGAAGCTTAATGTCTCAACCCAGAAACAGCCACATAAGCATTTATTAACCAGAAGAAAGTAACCACCAGAAGAAACCAGAAATAGCCAGAAATTATTGACTGTGGAGCTATGGGAGCAGAGATGAAGAGGCATGGGCAGGAAACTGTATTTTGATTATAAGCACTCCAGTAGTAGTAGTAGTAGTAGTAGTAGTAGTAGTAGTAGTAGTAGTAGTAGTAGTAGTAGTAGTGAGAGTGTGTGAAGTAGTTGGAGTAGTAGTATGACAGTGTGAGAGTGTATGTGTAAGGGGGTGGGTGGGGAGAGAGGGAAGGACAGATTCTCTCTTTAAAGCAAAGAGGAAGAAAAGCTTTCATGGAGTTAATTCCTCTTTCCACATCCACCAAAGGGAATAGTAAAGTCTATGAGTATGTACACACAGAAATGCAATAAAAAAAAAAAACCAATTAGGACAAAAATTACTAATCTTTCCATGCTGACTTCTATAATATTAAGCTACTACAGAACCCATCAAGCCCCTTCACAGTATTCCCTAAAAAAAGTTTTACTGAGGCAGATAATTCCACTCTTTGCCTGCTGCGAATAAAGTCGAATCAGATCTATCCCTTGCTGTCACCCCTGAACCTCCCTCCTCCTATGGTGGAAAAAAAATGTTTTAAAAACACACAAATAAAGCACTTTATATACTATGGTGGAATCTGCCTGTCCTCTGAAGTGGAAGACATTAAATTTCTATAGAATTCCATTTTGGTGCTAGAAATTCAATTCCAAACCATCCTATCATTTATTTTACTTCCCTGGACTGTTGAAAAATTGAAACAAAGTATGTATTTTGTTTTTCCCTTAAATATGAAGGCCAAAAAAATTGGCTATTTTTCTCTCCAAAAAGGAAGTCGTGAAGGATGTATTAAAAATCATAAGATAACCCAAAAATCTATCTCCCTTTAAGGATATTAAGATCAACTATAAAAAGGTCTCTTGAAAATCACATGCCAAAACATAAAATCATATAACTTTGATCAATTTTGTCATAAATTGGCAGAATAGAAAGTTCCTTTTAATAACAATTGCTTCTCTGGAATAACTTCCACATTCAATAGAATGTAGAAGCTGTTACATTTCAATGTCAAGTCTCAGTTAAGGATGATAGCTACATTTGCCAAAACAATGCATAACATGTAAGGCTGATGCATCTTGAATTCACAATAATATTGAAGGAAAAGGGGGCCGCTCGCCGCATTCAGCGCCGGAGCCGGGAACTAGCGGCCGCCGCCATGTCCCACCAGACCGGCATCCAAGCGAGTGAAGATGTTAAAGAGATCTTTGCCAGAGCCAGAAATGGAAGGTACAGACTTCTGAAAACATCTATTGAAAATGAGCAACTTGTGATTGGATCATATAGTCAGCCTTCAGATTCCTGGGATAAGGATTATGATTCCTTTGTTTTACCCCTGTTGGAGGACAAACAACCGTGCTATGTATTATTCAGGTTAGATTCTCAGAATGCCCAGGGATATGAATGGATATTCATTGCATGGTCTCCAGATCATTCTCATGTTCGTCAAAAAATGTTGTATGCAGCAACAAGAGCAACTCTGAAGAAGGAATTTGGAGGTGGCCACATTAAAGATGAAGTATTTGGAACAGTAAAGGAAGATGTATCATTACATGGATACAAAAAATACTTGCTGTCACAATCTTCCCCTGCCCCACTGACTGCAGCTGAGGAAGAATTACAACAGATTAAAATCAGTGAGGTACAGACTGACGTGGGTGTGGACACTAAGCATCAAACACTACAAGGAGTAGCATTTCACATTTCTCGAGAAGCCTTTCAGGCTTTGGAAAAATTGAATAACAGACAGCTCAACTATGTGCAGTTGGAAATAGATATAAAAAATGAAATTATAATTTTGGCCAACGCAACAAATACAGAACTAAAAGATTTGCCAAAGAGGATTCCCAAGGATTCAGCTCGTTACCATTTCTTTCTGTATAAACATTCCCATGAAGGAGAC
>NW_012116366.1:916670-932762 GCF_000951035.1 Colobus angolensis palliatus
TCTCCACCCCAATTCAACAGAATATACATTCTTCTCAGCACCACATTGCACTTATTCCAAAATTGACCACATAGTTGGAATTAAAGCACTCATCAGCAAATGTTAAAGGACAAAAATTATAACAAACTGTCTCTCAGACCACAATCAAACTAGAACTCAGGATTAAGAACCTCACTCAAAACTACTCAACTACATGAAAACTGAACAACCTGCTCCTGAATGACTACTGGGTAAATAACAAAATTAAGCCAGAAATAAAGATGTTCTTTGAAACCAATGAGAACAAAGACACAACATACCAGAATCTCTGGGACACATTTAAAGCAATGTGTAGAGGGAAATGTATAGCACTAAATGCCCACAAGAGAAAGCAGGAAAGATCTAAAATTGACACCCTAACACCACAATTAAAAGAACTAGAGAAGCAGGAGCAAACACATTCAAAAGCTAGCAGAAGGCAAGAAATAACTAAGATCAGAGCAGAACTGAAGGAGATAAGAGATACAAAAAACTCTTCAAAAAAATCAATGAATCCAGGAGCTCGTTTTTTGAAAAGATCATCAAAATTGATAGACCACTGGCAAGACTAATAAAGAAAAGAAGAATCAAATAGATACAATAAAAAATGATAAAGATGATATCACCACTGACCCCACAGAAATACAGACTACCATCAGAGAATACTATAAACACCTCTACGCAAATAAACTAGAAAATCTAGAAGAAATGGATAAATTCCTGGACACATACACCCTCCCAAGACTAAACCAGGAAGAAGTTGAATACCTGAATAGACCGATAACAGATTCTGAAATTGAGGCAATAATTAAGAGCCCACCAACCAAAAAAAGTCCTGGACCAGATGGATTCACAGCTAAATTCTATCAGAGGTACAAGGGGAAGCTGATACCATTCCTTCTGAAACTATTTCAATGAATAGAAAAAGAAGGAATCCCTCCCTAACTCATTTTATGAGGCCAGCGTCATCCTGGTACCAAAACCTGGCAGAGACACAACAAAAAGGAAAATTTTAGACCAATATCCCTGATGAACATCGATGCAAAAATCCTCAAGAAAAAACTTGCAAACCGAATCCGGCAGCACTTCAAAAGCTTATCCACCATGATCAAGTTGGCTTCATCCCTGGGATGCAAGGCTGGTTCAACATACGCAAATTGATAAATGTAATCCATCATATAAACAGAACCAAAGACAAAAAACACATGATTATCTCAATAGATGCAGAAAAGGCCTTTGACAAAATTCAACAGCCCTTCATCCTGAAAGCTCTCAATAAATTAGGTATTGATGGGACATATCTCAAAATAGTAAGAGTTATTCATGACAAACCCACAGCCAATATCATACTGAAAGGGCAAAAACTGGAAGCATTCCATTTGAAAACTGGCACAAAACAGGGATGCCCTCTCTCACCACTCCTATTCAACATATTGTTGGAAATTCTGGCTAGGGCAATCAGGCAAGAGAAAGAAATAAAGGGTATCCAATCAGGAAAAGAGGAAGTCAAATTGTCCCTGTTTGCAGACGACATGATTGTATATCTAGAAAACTCCGTCGTGTCAGCCCAAAATCTCCTTAACCTGATAAACAACTTCAGCAAAGTCTCAGGATACAAAATCAGTGTGCAAAAATCACAAGCATTCCTATACATCAATAACAGAGAGCCAAATGAGTGAACTCCCACATTCACAGTTGCTTCAAAGAGAAAAAAATACCTAGGTAGGTTATTTTTAAACTAGGAAACTAACAGCATCATGAATCTAGTTAGGTCTACATAACTAAGAGCTGCCAATATACACTGCAAGTTTGGTTCATAGCAAAGAAAAACACAAAACACATGCTCTCTTCACCCTTGATACATAAGGAAAACATACGCATTGTCCCATCATAATCCACTATATTACAATTGTCTGAGCAGTGTCTTTTCCACAGGGCCATTTCCATTCTTCTTTCTGAAGCACTGCCAATTTCGTGGAGCTATTTGGATGTTTCACTCCATTACTTTCAAAGCCACCAAGTTTATGTGATCCAAAGTAATTTAGAAACACCTTAGAGTCACTGGAAATGCTAAATCTTAAGTATGTCTCTGAAGTGGTGAGTTCTCTCTTTTATTATTTTTATTTTTAATTGACAAATAATAATTATACATATTTATGGGGTACAATGTGATGTTTTGATACATGCATATAATGTGTATTGATCAAATCAGGATAATTAGCATATCTGTCACCTCAAACATTTATCCCTTCTTTGTGGTAGGAACACTGAAAATCCTGTCTTCTACCTATTTTGAGATATACACTACCTTATTTTTTGCTATTGTCACCCTACTATGCAATAGGACACCAGAACGCATTCTTCCTTCCTAATTGTAAATTTGTACCCATTAACAAACCTCTCTCCACCCTCCTATTCCCCTCCCTAGTTTTCATTAACCTGTTCTATTCACTACTTCTATGAGAGCAACATTTTTAGATTCCACCAAAGAGTGAGAACATGCAGTGTTTGTCTTTCTGTGTCTGGCTTATTTCACTTAACAAACATAATGTCCTCTAACAACAACAAAAAAACGTAGTGCTTAATGTCCAAAAAATTTGGACAGCACCCTCATGAAGATTCTAACTTCTGCACAAATTCTGAAATGGTTTCCAGTAGAAACTGGGTTCTCAGTTCCTGGCTGGAACAAAAAACACCCACTGATGCCATCAAGCAAAATGAGTAGGTCTCTTTTTGGACCTGTGAGTATAATGACTAAATTCTCAAACATTGTAGAATTTACTTTTCTTTTTATGTAAGGGTCACTGTTTCGTATACATGACATCCACATCACTCCCACCACTTGACCTTACTGCCACTATTACACGTTTTGATTAAAACAGGCTTTGCTTCAAGCTAATACCTAATTAAACATCTCTGATCTAGGGATATTAGCTGCAGAGTAGACATTTCTTCTGAATCATGAAACTTAAAGGAAAAATAAGCAATTAGGTTACATCATTATGTCACTTCTCATAAAAGCTAGAAAGCAATTATATAGTTTTTTGGTTTTGCTGCAGCAAAGATAGTATCAGAATAATTACACAAGACTTCAGCGGATGCCTTTTTGTGTGTGTAGAATTCTTCATCCCACCATTTAACTGAAGAAAAAAACTCTTAGTTTGTTACTAGATATGAAAGTGCAAAGAACTTTTCACCATCACATAAAAATTTTAATGTAGGCTATAGTTGCAGGTTCAGAAAACATGACAATATTCCTTAAGAGAGATTTATTGCCTTTTTGAGTTACTTTCATTGATTTTTCCTGTCTACACACCTATGCTTCCTGCTGTACCACAATATTCTATTTTCTATTTGGATACTTATATTTACCATCTGCCTACTACTAACTCATCTTTAATACATTTTTAATGGATTTTTAGGGTGACCTTAGCAGACCATGCCTTTTTTTCTTGCTTTAAGATGAACACTCCTTTCAAGTAATCTCTAAAGATTCAGGCCAAGGTCAGCTTCTCCACTGCTAGCACAAATAGGAAAATAAATTGCAGGTTATGTTACAAGCAAGTTTAGGTTTTATACTTCTATCTATAAAACAGTGCCATAATATTGATATGGCTGATATTTAAAATATTATTAAATAATTTGACTTCAGTGATTGGAGAATAGTATTAATTCATTAAAACTGAGTATTTCTGACTTTTTAAACACTATTTCTTATCTAAGAAGATGACTTAGACAAACCTTGGAGAATAGCAGAATAGTAATATAGAGCACGGCATTAAGTAAGGACTTGTTAAATGTTATTGAATAAATAGTAATGATTCTACTGGATTTTTTTTAAACCAAAAGCCTGCTCAAAAAGGAAAGAATAGATTTTGGTGGCTACAAAGCCTGATCCAAATTTGAGCTCATCTAAAATAGAAATATATTCTGTGACTTTTGCAGTCACAGGATAATGACTCTTCATGTGAATAGAGATGACCTTCAAACACTGTAAGAAGCACCTGTTTAATGAACAAAAATAAACTGGATAATTTTTATTAGTAACTATTGGCAACGCCCTTAGTACTCATCTCATCCATTCTTACCCTCACAGTAACACCCTAACTCCCCCAAACTGACTGTGGTCTACTGACTCTGTTTGAACACCTGCAAGAACAAGGAAGTCACTTCCTGCCATTAGCATTCTCTCTTTATTGACTCCCAAATCTACCATCAACTGAACTGACCACATTCATTTAAGTTATGGTCTCGAGCTTTTGTAGTTAGCTAAATTCCATGACACTTTTTTACATAAATTATTATATCATCTAGTCTCTTGGGTCTACTTGTGAAATTTAGTGTGAATCTGCTTTGTTCCCCATGATATTTTAGGTCCACGTTATACATTTACAATATATTTTTATTGTGAAATATTTTAAACATACAAAAAAGCCTAAAATAATAAAAATAAATATTCATGTAACAACAAACTTTAATAATTTTCATATTTTCTGAAAGCAGATCACGCAAAACAACAAGGAAAATCTTCACAAATATTGTTGAATCACTTTGTGTGACCTTCCCAAATCCTATCTCCTTCCATCTCTCCCCAGAAGTAACCACCATACTTAGTTTACTCAGAAGCATTTCTCTGCATGTTACATAGTTTTACTCATATGTATGTTTATATCTATAAACAATAGAGTAACAGTTAATAGCTTTTAAATTTCATATACGTAATTTTCTCTCCATACATATGTGTGTATTATATACATATACACACGTACGTATCACTCTCTGCAACTTGCTTTACTCTACTTAACTTCCAAAGTGTGTCTGGGTTGATATATATGGCTCCAGTTAATTCATTTTAACCACTGAATAACAACCACCACCAAAAGCATGCTGCAATGAGATGTGTATACTTGGGGCATGTGGGAAAGTTTCTCTAGAGTATAAACAAAGACATGAAGTTACTTGGCTGTAGGAAAGGGGCATCTTCAACAATCAGCACACCAAAGGGATTGAATCAATTTATATACATTCCAGTGGTGTGTATTAGGTCTCCATTGTTTCATTTTCCTGACAACACTTAGTGTAATACTTTAGACTTTTTTACAATCTGGTGGGAATTATATTTCATTGTGGTTTTATTTGCATTTCCCTAATTACCAACAAGGCTGAGTGCCTTTGCTTATGGTCCTTGGCATTTCAATGCTGTTGTCTGTGAACTGCCTGTTCATATGATTTGTCTTTTTTTTCCTCTTGAGTTTCTAGTCTGTTTCACTTTTTTAATTTTTACTTTGTATGTGCTGACACAAATCATTCAAACCTCCTCAAATTTTGTCTTATTACTGTATTTATAGTCACACAGACATTTTTAGTGCTAATGGAGTTGAATTTATGAATATTATCCTTTATTGTTTGTGCCTGTGTCTAGTATAATTTTTCCCTTCTGTGGGTTCAGAAAAATTATCTTTACTTTCTTCTAAAACATAAAATTATGGTTTTCACATTTATGTTTTTAATCTTCTTGGGACATAGCCTTGTGTATTTGGGATAGAAACCATATATTATTTTTTATCCACAAAGCTAAGCTTTGTCCCTGTATCATTTATTAAATGCCTCAGTCTTTCCCTGTTGATTTATAATGTTACCCATCATTTGTCATATTTTCATATTTTAGTGGTTCATTTGAGGACTCTCTATTATGTTCCATTATTCTATTTAATTCTTGAAATAAAACCATACTTTTTTCACACTGTGCAATTGCTTTATTTTATAATTAGCTTTGATGTCTGGTAGGAAAGAACCCTCATCATGTTCTTCTCCTTCAAAACTGCCTTAATCATACTTGGCTTTTTGCTCTTCAATGCACATTTTAGGATTGGTGTGTCCAGCAGAATTCCTACTGAGCTTTAGACATAAATTGCATTAAATTTAAAGGTTAAGTGAAAATTCACATTATGTGACCCTGTACATGACAATGTTACATCTTTGTATTCCACTTAATCATACTGTAAAACTTTCAATACATTTCACATTTGTTTCAATAAAAACCTTGAATACTTTTCTTAGGTTTATTTCCAGTTATTTAGCTCCTTGTTCTGCAGACACATGGAAAGAATATATATTCTGTACAAATGGGTTATAGAATTTTAAATATATTTTAGACTAAGCTTGTGTTTACTTATTAAAACATTCTTAATCCTTCTAATTTTTTAATGATTTACTTCCCAATTTCATACAAGCATAATAAAATATCCTCCTCTGATTGCTGATTTTTCAAATTTACATTGCACTTCTGTCCATAAGGGCAGGAATTTTTGACTCTTTGTTCAGTTTTCCTCCCCTGCGTTCAGAGTGATACTCAGCATCTAGTAGACATTAAACAAATAATTGTTGAAAAACAATTGTTTTAGATTCTTGGTAAATGTTTTAAGATGTAGCATCCTTTTTTACTCCTGTACATGAGTTTTGCCTTCACTTTTATTTTGTCTGATATTAGTTTTGACACAATAGCTTTATTTTAACATGTACTTCCTGATATATTATTTCCCCATTTCTTCCGGTTCAAACTATCCGTGTGGTTTTGTTTTAGGTCTTTCTTTTGTTAGTATTGTACAGTAGGATATTTTGAAATCATATCTGATAATCTCTGTATTTTAATGTGCTGATATTTACCTCACTGACTTCTGTAATACCATCCTAATTTATCTTCTGTTTATCAGCCTTTCTTTTTGCTTGTCTTTATTTGCCCTTTTCATTTCCTCTACTGGAATTCACAAATGCATCATATTATCCCCTTGTTGGTAGCATGCTACAGATTATATATGTATTCTTTCAGTAATTATCTTTAATTTTTTCCAATTTTTATTGTGGTAAAGTACATATAACAGAAAATTTATCATCGTGAACTATTTATAGGTGTACAATTCAGTGATATTAAGTGCATTCATATTATTATACAACCACCACTACCATCCCTTTCTAGAATTCTTTTCATCTTGCAAAACTGAAACTCTATGGCCATTAAACAACAACTTTCTATTCACCCTCACCTTAGCCCCTGTCAGCTATCATTCTATTTTCTGTCTTTATAAATTTGATTACTGTAGGTACCTCCTATAGATGGAGTCATACAGTATTGTCTTTTTCTGACTGGTTTATTTCACTTAGCATAATCTCCTCAAGGTTGGTTCATCCATTTGCAGCATGTGTCTGAATTTTCTTCCTTTTACAGGCTGAGCAACGTTCCATTGTTATGTACATCTCACATTTGGCTTATCCATTCATCTGTTGATGGACACTTGGGTTGCTTCCACCTTTTAGCTGTTACAAATAATACTGCTATGAATATAGGTATACAAATACCTTGAGACTCTGCTGTTAATTCTTTGAGGTATGTACCCAGAAGTGAAATTGCTGGATCATATGGTCATTCTGTTTATTTAAGGAACCACCATACAGTTTTCCATAGCAGTTGCACCATTTTACCTTCTCAATGACAGTATAAAAGAGTTCCAATTTCTCCAAATCCTCACCAGCATTTTTTAAATAGTAGCCATACTAATAGGTGTGAGGTAGTAATTCTCCTCAAATTTTTAGCACTCATACTTAAGTACAAATTGTTATAACAAAACAAAGATTATTCTAAATGTTTACATCATCCTAAATATGTCACAGATCCAAGAACAGTTTAACTACTCAGTGAAGTTATTCTCTTTTCTCCTTTAATTCCTATCCATTATTTTACCCTTATTTTTTGAAAGGTTATTTTATAATCAATATACATTTTGTGTATTCATTGTTGAGGTAATGACATTTTTCTCCTAAAGTAGTTTTGATACAAGTTTGAACTCTCAATTGTTATAGGTCTGAAAATAATTCCTGAGTAATATTGCTGAAAATAAAATTTTGGATTGAACTCCAACTTATTGCAGCACTTTGAAGCCACTGCTCTGCTTTTTCTAGTAACTACTGGTGTTGAGAAGAAGTCAGTTATCCATCTAAGTGGCTTTCATTTGAAGTGAATGTATCTTGTCTTTCTGGATTCTTTCAAGAGTTTCTTTTTGTTATTAACATTCTATAGTTTCACAATAATCTGTCAGGTTGTAGATTTATTTTATTCATCCTGTCAGTCTCAGGACTCATGGATTTTTGTCTGAAAATTTGCAAAATTTGCAGATTTTTGCTTGAAATATTGTTGTTTCACAAGCACTTGCCTTTCTCCAAAAACATAAAATAAAAAGCTCCTTACTCTGTCTTCTAATTACTCATTGGTATGCTTTTCCTTAGTCTGTCTTCTCTGTCTTCTAACTACTCACTTCTGTGCTTTGCTTCTCTGTGTGCTCATTTGAGTGAATTTCTCAGCATTGCCTCTTGTTTGCAAACTCCCTCACCATGTATAATTTATTTAATTTGTTGCATTTAAAAATATTTCAATGTCATGTTTTTTCATTTTTTAATGTTCCCTTTTACATAAGCATCTGTCCTTGATTTTTGTTTATAGATTTTATAACATCATGCTTTTTAATGAAAATTTTCTTGAATATCCTAAATAAACTTATTTTAAATCCATTGTGCTACCATTCTATAAGAAGAGTGTCTTTGGGAATAAAATTCTTGTGAGTGTTGATGAGCTTTTACAGCATTACATTTATTCATGTGTTTTGGAATTTCCGTTTGCATATCTTGAATATCTTGTTTTGAATTTTTTCATGTTATTTTCTCTTTCCATCTGTTTCTGAGTTCCCTGTCCACATTGAGAGGATTTGAAGTTACCACTTTCCAAACTCTCAGGACCCTCAGGTCTTCTAACACAATTTTGGGGCTCCTTCCCATTGTGATGTTAAAATTGTACATGCAGTTACTGGGCCGCCAGGAGACAGCTTAGTTTAGTGGCAGTTGGGAAGCTGTGTGGTATCTTCCTTTTGTCCAGTTCAACTGCTTGCTTACATCCTGTTATAGACTGAATATTCATGTCTCTCCAAAATTTATTTATGGAAATTCCAACCTCAATGGGATGGTATCAGGAGATGAGTTCCTTGGAAGGTGATTAGGTCATGAATGGGATTCATGCCCTTATCAGAGGTCTCTTTCTCTTTCTGCTATGTGAAGAAACATGGAGAATTCAGCAGTCTGCAACCCAGAAGAGGGTTAATCACTAGAACCTGACCATTCTGGCACCCTAATCTCAGACTGCCAGCCTCCAAAAATGTGAGAAATATATTTCTGTTGTTTATAAGCCAACCAGTCTATGGTATTTTGGTACAGCAGCCTGAACTAACTTAAACACATCCAATCTTCACAGAGTGGCAGTTTTTTGCTTGTTTGTTTGCCATCTCCCAGCCTGCTTTCATAAGCCTCCTCACAGATCCTGGATTTAAACAAGGAGTCTTCTTCAGGGCCTCATCCCCATGGAGCATTTTTAGTCCCCTTTCTC
The DNA here is from genome assembly GCF_000951035.1 of Colobus angolensis palliatus. Classification (NCBI taxonomy): domain Eukaryota; kingdom Metazoa; phylum Chordata; class Mammalia; order Primates; family Cercopithecidae; genus Colobus; species Colobus angolensis. The sequence continues at coordinate 926,116 of NW_012116366.1, forward strand.
CCTCAAGGGCCAAAAAACCCACAACTTTCTGCCTGAGGTCCCAAGCAAGAAGGCGTGTGGTATAGCTACATTTATCATATTTTATTCCTCCTTGTGTGAGGTGTGTGAACCAGAGCAACTCCATTTTGAATAGGAGCTGGGTAAAGTAAGGCTGAGACGTACTGGGCTGCATTCCCAGATGGTTAGGCATTCTAACTGATAGGATGACATAGAAAGTCAGAAAAAGACACAGGTCATAAAGACCTCACTGATAAAACAGGTTGCAGTAAAGAAGCAGGTTAAAACCCACCAAAACCAAGACGGCAACAAGAATGACCTCTAGTCATCTTCACTGCTACATTCCCACCAGTACCATGACAGTTTACAAATGCCATGGCAATGCCAGGAAATTACCCTGGACAGTCTCAAACGGGGAGGCATAAATAATCCATCCCTTGTTTAGCATATCATCAAGAAATAACCATAAAAAAGGGCACCCAGCCACCCTCAGAGCTGCTCTGTCAATGGAGTAGCCATTCTTTTATTCCTCTACTTTCTTAATAAACTTGCTTTCACTTTACGGACTTGCCATGAATTCTTTCTTGTATGAGATCCAAGAACCCTCTCTTGGGATCTGGATCAGGACCCCTTTCCTGTAACATCTTCTGTTTCAATCAATGGAGATTCTTTTTGTTGTTGCTGTTCGTTAACATTTTTGCTTTGCTTGGTTTTAGTCCAGTAATGCATTGTATTATTTTCTCTTGTCACAGTTTACCCATGTGTTTGAAGCGCAAGATGCATTATGGCATTAACTCATATTGTTGTCTTGACCAGAAGTCCATATCATGATAATTGTGAAAGGTGACCCCACTTTCTCACTTACTGTTTTCTTTCTTGGGTTTTATTGGTATTTAGAATTCGTTGGATGAAATCGTGTTGCCAGCTATAAATTTACCAAAACGTGATCTTGTCATTCCCACAGTATTATACATGTTATTGAGAACATCATAAGAAATTTTGTCAAATGCTGTACTGATATATAAACACCTAGATTATTCCACTTGGTATCAACTTTATAAGGCCAATTTGATAACCATTTTAAAACAGTGAAGTAAATATCATGTATTATGGCAAGAATCCTGCAAGGATTTCACCTCTTTATCACCACTCCCAAATTCTGCAATTCTTTAACATCAGCAAGTGGTTATTTTCCCAACTCTGCACCTTCACCTTCATAAAACATCCTTCAAAAAAGTATTTATTTGGATCTGAGGAAGTGACTTCATTTAAAAGATCAAGGTGCCCACAGTTATCTGTCTTGAGCTTTCACTTTTTCTTAATTATGTTTGTCTATTCCATACTTGTCCATTTTATTCTCCTTGATAAGGAAGGACAAAGCATAACAAATTAATAATTAAGCTTACTCACATCTCTAAACAATATAGTGTTTTCCTTCAGTGGTATCTTATCCTTTTCTTTAATCTTTTCTCTAGGCTCATCCATACTAAGAGTATCCCAGTCACTCTTCTGCAACTTTGTATTTTCTGTATGCCTCATATACATATATGCTTATATGTATTCAGTCAAGGGCTTCCAAAGGAGTTAAACTGATTAGCTTTTAATCAACTACTATGTATTCATAATAATTAAAATACAAAAGAAATTATATTAAATATTAAAAATCAAGCAAGAGAATTCCAAAAGACTCTCTGCAAGTCATTTTTGACATAAGTAGCTATTTCATGACAAAAGAGAAGTTCCCAAAATCATGATATTTATTGTCTTGTACAGAGGATGGTTTCCTCATTATAAAATATCTGAGCTTTTGATTTTTAAAAAATTTTGAGCAAGACTGACCAAATGGGTAAACCCTTAAAGTCATATACAAGATCCCTTGAAGACATGGAGAAAATGTGTCAAATAGCGGAAGTAGGGATGATGATACCAGTATCTAATATTTGTATGCACTTATCACATACCAAAGTGCTTCATTAAACACTTTACATGAATTATCTCATCAAATCGTTTTTAAAAACTGAGGTAGTATACTGAGTCTAACAATGTTCCCCAAAAAATTCATGCCCACCATGAACCTCAGAATGTGACCTTATTTAAAAATATGGTCTTTGCAGATGTAATTAGAGACTATGAGGTCACACTGGATTAGGATGGGCCCCAATCCTATGACTGATGTCCTTAGAGAGAAAACAGAAACAGACTCACAGGGAGAATGCCAGGTGAAGATGGAGACATAGATTAGAGTGATACATATCCAAGCCAAAAAACATGCAGCCCATCAGAAGCTAGGAAGAGGCAAGAAAGGATCATCTCACAGAGCCTTCAGAGAAAGCATGGCGCACTGAAGCCTTGATTTCAGACTTCTATTACCTGGAACTGTGAGAAAAACTTTTCATTGTTTTAAGCCACCAAGTTTCTGGTATCTTGTGACAGCCCTAGGAAACTAATACAGGTAGATACTCTTTGTTATCCCATTGTATAGATTAAAAAACTGAAGTCCCAGAAGGTTAGGTAATTCATCCAAGATCAAATGGCTTGTAAACCACAAAAGTGGGATGAAAATCCGGGAAGTCTGACCTCAAACCTAAGTATACCCCTCCCCCGTGTGTGTGTGTATGTGTGTGTGTGTGTGAGAGACAGAAAGAGTGCTATATAAATGTACATGTATGTGTACATATATAATATACATATACAAACATAAATATACACACATACAAACACATGCAACCCCAAATGGCCATAAAGTTGTGTAGATATTAGTGCTATGAAAGTCCAGAGGTGATGCAAAAGCATTTCAGGATTGCCAGAGAGTCTCATCAAAGTTTTCTCTTCAAGGAGGTAGAACTTGTGTTGGACCTTACATTTTGATTAAATTTAAGTAAGCCAATAAAAATCGGAAGGGTAAGGATGGACAATGGATCACAAGATGAAATGTTATGGCTGCTAAATTATTCTGGCTGTAGCACAAAATACCGGAAAAGACTAAAGTGAAGATGAGGTTGGAATGGAGAATAGAGGACAATGGTGGGGCACCATGTACACTAGGAAAAGGAAGTGAGTCTTTACCGTAAAGGAGCAAATTGCTATTATAAATTAGTATACAGGAGTATTTGCATTTGTAAAGGAAGACAATGAAAACTATACATTTGAAAGATCAATCTAGTGACCATTCAGAATATGACCTGTAGGGGAACAATGTCGGTGAGAAAGAAACTATTTCAGAGAATAACGCAGTAATCTAAGCAAGAGGAAGTAAAGGCCTATATCTGATTGGTAGCCAAAGAAAACAAACAATAAGAGAAATATTTGAGAAATGTTACAAAAGAAATAAGAGAAATTTATTTCTGACTGACTTGTTTAGTGGAAATGTTAAGCGAAAGGAAAGGAAGCAGACAGAAATAATTAAAGTGCCATTTATGATATTTACAAAAACACAGAAGTGGGATTAGGAAAAAAATGATTAACAAATTTAGTTTAACTACCTACATCAAAGATCATCGTAAATTTTATTCCTTTCTATCATGAAAATGGATTCACAATTTTTCTCTAAAATTACTATTCTATAAAATACTATAATTGTTTTTGTTATATATTATAGTCTTTCTCCTATGTTTACATAATATCGTAAAAGTTATTGACCTTTTAAGTGAAAAAGAAATTCCCAAATTATAACATATAACTTGGAAATTGTCATCGTCATGTAACACATTTCCCTAGAAAGAACAGAAATTGGATTAGCTAAAGAAAAATGAACTAGTTTTTGCTTTAGACTATTTAGTGTCCCCGTAAATTATTAGTAATCAAAAATGAGACTGGTACATTTCACAATTTGCCTAACAAACTGATCTTTTATGAGCACGCATATAGCAAATCAGGAAAGTGATCACCACATTTCAGGAAGAAATATTTACCAAGTCAGCAAAAACCAAGATGTTATATGTAAATGATCTCTCTATTCCAAGGGCATGAAAAAGGTCGTTTGTTCAATTTCCTGGCACAAAGCTAACATATATGAAATAAAATACACTTTCATTGAGAATCAAGTCCAAGAATTTTAACTTTTTGCAAAAACATTTCAAAGTTGCATCCAAACGCCTACTTGAACTTGACTAGCTGAGTGGAAAATAATAATTGCCAATACATATTTCACCAATGTAAGAAAACACTTTGTCTCAGTTCCTGTCTCAAGGCATGAGGGGAATGTAATGAAGACCTTATTACATTGGACAATATCTGGCTGATAAGACATTTGAAACATTTATTGACCTCATGAGACATGCCAGAACAATGGGAGTGAGCAGTGTGATATATTAATAGTAATCCCACACCAAGGCTTTGTGATCCAGATCTTTTTCTACATTGTAAAATAATATATACAATTCTCTTGATCCCATCACCATAACAACCATGTGTAAATGCTTCGTCTAATATCTAGTATCAAGAGATAAGACAACCATTAGGCTTAAATAGTTTTACTTAGAATTTACGGAGGAGGTGAAAAATTCAAGATCTGACTCTAATCATGAGCCTACACAGTTTTAAAATTAAAAGTTAGATGATGTCCATTTTCTGTAACAACATAATTTTGAGATATTTCTTGTATATATTTCTGTATATCCTAACCTCTAAGTCTTATTTGTGTTTCCCTGGTCAATACGTACCACAACCACTCCCAATACACCTAAATACTTAAATAACACTAAGAATGTTAAAATGACATTTTTGACTGAAAAAGGGTTCCTATTCAAGTCTATATTTTATTGCAACACAGACTATTTGGTAAGTTAATATCACACACAGAGATGGAATCATTGTCTTTACATCACTTTTTAATTTCTGTTTGAGGACATGAGTATGTTACTCTAATCAAATAAAAATATACCCCAGCAAAATTTTCCATAAAAATAAGAGAAAATTTACTTGTAGAGTTCACTTTTGAGGTAGTCTTCTTCTTGCTGTTTAAAAATCTATTGAAATAAACATACACTTATTTCAACAACTACTTCAACTAGAATGTAGATTTCTTGTGGTCAAGAAACGTATCTCAAAACATTTTTATATTCACCATATTATTAAGCACAGTGTTAAAATATATAATGGAATTAGAGTAAATATTGATTAATTAAAAAGGCGAAATTGTTATTTCATTTTTGGATCTGTAAAAGAAGTGGCCTGGTATCGCTCAAAATCAGGAAAAACACTTCATGACCTCTAAAATAAGGATGTTTAGATGGAAGAATTTGAAGATAATTTCCATGTCTTCCTGATAAATGAACCATCTTCTCTTCACTTTGTAATTCAGAAATTCACAGCAATAGTTTGATTTCAAATACCAACCTAAATGACAGCCCCATCATTCAAACTCTGAGTACAGATGGCTGACATTCTCGTCAGGCTGGGAGAGACAGCTCTGCATTTGTTAAATTTGTAAAGGTCTTTATTAAATAGTTCCTTTATTAAAGGATCTACCGCTCTTTTAAAAAAACCCTAAATGCTATCAGAATATTTTATGTTCCAATTATTGTTTTAATTATGAACATATATGCATCCTACTGAATTTTTAAAATAATTAATCTTACATTCACATGCCCCACTTTTCTACAAGTTTATTTTGAAAAGTAATATCTTTGAAAACCAAACCAATATTAGGGACATCATATCCATAAACAACCCACATAACAAGTTCATTGCCACAATTTCCAAAACTTTCAGAATCTGTAAATTAACTTACAGTCTATTGAAGAAATAATTAAGAAGCAATAACAGGGAATGGACACGAAGTTAGACAAAACCAGGTGCTATTCATGGCTCTTCTACTTACTAGCTCTAAACTTAGGCAAGTTACTATGGACTCTGTTTTCCTCATGGGTGAAATGAGTGGTAACTGACTCTACTTCATAAGGTGGTTGTGAGAACCAATGTAATAATACATATTCAGTGACTATTACAGGACCTGGCACATATCTACTCAATAATTGCTAACATCTACAACTTCATGGAAGAAAGGTGAGAGAGGAGCATGAGAAAGAAAGGAAGAAGTGGGAGAAAAGATTTTCAGGAGCATAGTTTTCTGTCCTAAAGACATGGCGTAGGTATTCTGGTCATAGGCAGCTCATTGAGGGGTTCAAAATATAGTCAGTATGTGATTTAATTGACTGAGTAAGTGAATAAAAGAAGAGAAAAGAAAAGAACTAAAAGACAAAGAAAAGGGACAGAAAAGAGAAAAAAAGAAAGAAGATAAAAAAGAATCATACTCTAACTTAGGCACATGTGAAACAAAGAAACACAAACTACAAACAGTAGAGCATTGTCACCCAAGTCAATAAATGTTAGCAAATGTAGATTGGGTTAAATATAATTTGAAAGACTATACTGAATAAATGTGATTCTAACAACGCCTGAGAACAACTTTCAAATTAAAGCAACCTGTCTACCTTTCTAAAGTCACACGTGAGGGAAGGAAGCTGCACGTTTGAATATCAGAACTTATCATCCCTTACCATGGACACACAATTACTTCAATCTTTGGTATTCCATGCTGAAATCCCAGATTTCGGAAAACCATGAAAAATGGTTTTGCCCTGCTTTGATTTGACCTATTTTCCCCTGGAAAAATTGTCATTTTTGAGCCTGTATATTGTTTATGTCAA
>NW_012116366.1:933374-937784 GCF_000951035.1 Colobus angolensis palliatus
AAAGAGAAAGAAAGAAAGAAAGAAAGAAAGAAAGAAAGAAAGAAAGAAAGAAAGAAAGAAAGAAAGAAAGAAAGAAAGAAAGAAAGAAAGATTTAAAGCAAAAAACAAACAAAACATCCAAAAGTGAACTATAAGAGGGACACTTGAATTAGAGTGGTCTGGCAAGAATCAAAGAAAGAAAAAACAACATCTGTAATTTCTCAGAAACCTAGGTTACGATGACCATACTTTCTCAATTACCACACTGCCCTTAAGCAATGAAGTTTATATACAAGTTGATTATGTTTTTTGTTCACTGGAATCTAACTTGCTTTTTATCTCAGAATATTGAAATACTTATGACTTAGGCAACAGCTGCAATTCTTAGATGATTTTCAAATGAGCTAAATACAGAGTTTTGGGGAAAATGAATTATGAACATGCAAACACTTAACAGACAATTCAGCTCACCAGGTTTGAGATGATGCTAGATTTTTCTAACACGTTTTCCTTTCATTGTATTTCATTTATTTAATGAATTATGCCTAATTTTCTGAGCTTCTTGCTATTACATTGGTTCACGTTATGTAATTTCATAATGAACATGAGAAAATATTATGCTTTATCACTACATTAATTAGAACCAGGCTTTTTTTAAGGTAATATAACATATCCACTTTGTTAGGAATGAACCTGTTATTTTTGGTAAAGAATTTTCTTCTACACCCACATTTAAGGATAGTCATACAGAAATGACAATTCATGTAGAAATACTTGGAAAGGGAACTTCAGAGTATGTTCTGTACAGTAAATATACTTACAGACTCTCCTACAGACACAGCTTCTTGACGATAACAAATATATGGATGATCCAAACTATTCAATTCATTATTAATCTATTCTCCTAAATCATTACCAATCTGATGTCTTTTTGAGTCTTTAGATTTGAGATTTTGCTTTCATCCTCAATTTGTTAGTTGAACAAAAATTTTCTGAGACCTGACTTATGAGCCATGTATTGTTCTAGATCCTAGTATTGCCAAGAGAAATAAGATCTCGTTATTAAATATAAATAAATAAACCTCATTATTCCTTATTTCCTTAGTCAGGAACTTATAAACTAGTCAAAGAAGATAGACAAGTGAAAAAAGAAATAAATGTTATGCTTGCAATAATAGACATCTGTGGCCAGGTGCAGTGGCTCACGCCTGTAATCCCAAGGTTACGCCTATAATTGCAAGGTTTATGTGGTATTCTTGAACACTTTTCTAATTAGCAAATTTCATCATTTTTTCTTCCTTATATAAAAGGAGGGAACCAAACCTATCAGGACTGTACACAGAGCTGGTCCAAACATCACTTTCCCGAAAAGTAAAAAGAGATAATTTGGAGACAAGGGGAAGAAAGATACTAGGACGTTCAGCAGAAACGAGCTCATCATCTAAGTACTAGTGTGTTCCACTGAGACCTCCACAAGAAAGCACAGATTTTGGGTCTCAGACCTCTCCTGTTACCCAATCTTGATATTATCTTCTCCAGTTGACCTATCCTTCTTGAAAAATTAATACAGAAGACACGAATTTTTAACTGCTTTTTATGCTTGCCCCTGAAAAGAGACCTGTAGCATGTGGGATGCTGAGTGAAATTCAAAGATGTCTCTTGGATAATTTTTAGTCTGTTTTTTAAGCCTTAGTTTCAACAAATCTATGTTATATTAGATCACATCACTAATTTACCTAGATTCTTATTTCTTTGTCATAAAATGATTGCAAATTTTATACGCTGGGTGTGGTGGCTCACACCTGTAATCCCAGCATTTTGGGAGGCCAAGGTAGAAGGATTGCTTGAGCTCAGGAGTTCTAGACAAGCCTGACAACATACTCAGACCTCGTCTCCACAAAAAAAGAGTAAAAATTTTAAATTACCTGGGCATGGGGGTGCACACTTTTAGTTCCAGAGCTACTTGGGAGGCTAATGTGGGAGGACTGCTTGAGCCCAGGAGGTAGAGACTGCAGTGAGCTACGACTGCACCACTGCGCTCCAACCTAGGTGACAGCATGAGACCTTATTTCAATAAATAAAGAAATAGGCCAGGCATGGTGGCTCAAGCCTATAATCCCAGCACTTTGGAAGGCCAACGCAGGCAGATCACTTGAGGTCAGGAGTTCAAGACCAGCCTGGCCCACACGGTGAAATCCTATCTCTACTAAAATACAAAAATTAGCCACACGTGGTGGCACACGCCTGTAATCCCAGCTACCTGAAAGGCTGAGGCAGAAGAATCACTTGAACCCAGAAGGCAGAGGGTAGTGAGCCAAGATTGTGCCACTGCACTCCAGCCTGGGTGACAGAGTGAGACTTCATCTCAAAAAGATAATAATAAAATAAAATCAAATGTGTTAGGATTAAATATGTGAATCATATTAAGACCAAAATACTGAAAAACTAGGGTAATTTCTACTCTATAAGTCCCTACTTACTATTATCGTGGTCAAATGGTAAACTATAAATTTAGTCTGTGGTCTTTTTAAAAGGGTGATTTTATAAGTGTTTTTATGTTCTAGAACCCACTTTCTGGAGTTCTTACAAACCAGTCCACACCTCCTGACTCTCACTTGCAGGAACTCTTAGAGGAAACACTTCTGAAGTTTAGACATTTTCCAAATGGCTATCTGCTATTCACTTATAAGAAATACCAATTTTGAAGATAATGAAAGAGGTTCCAGAGAAGCATATGGGTATCAGGAAATTATGTTGCATTTTGATCCTAAACAAGTCATCTGCAAGTGTCCCTTGAGAGATGAGATTGGCCTAGGACTTCATTTTCAAAGAGAATTGATGGAGCATTAAAGCCAAAAATGTTTGGGACCAACTACACAATCCAATCAGCTTATCTTTGAATGAACTATGACAGACACCAAATGTAACGCCAAAAAACATCAAAGCAATTGCCTGTAGATTCTGCCAACAGAGCAAAATTCTGCCAGTAAAATAGAGCATTCCTGGCCTAGCAGCTGGAGTCTCAAATTGCTTTTTAAACAGAAGCAAAAAAATAGAAATACAAAGAAACAGTGATCAAGAATAGATTGGAGAGTATAACATGAGAATATTCAATACAAATGTCTTCGTTTGTCATTCTGTAAATCTTTCTTTGCTCAGTTGGGTTACTAGATATTTCTCACCCAAAAGAAATGCTTCAGTACTATATTAGGTAGCACATCCTATTTAATTATTCAATTTTTTCCAATGTGCTTTCCTTAAGAGTTAAGGGAAGACACTGACAAGAGAAAGGGAATATGTACTAGATGCTTCAGGGACATTAATTTCTTTATTGCCTGTGTTTTTTCTCAAGAAGAAAATTCATGGATCTCTCTAAAACACACACACACACACACACACACACACACACACACACACCCCTTAGAACTAAAACAATTGAAAACATTAAAGCCACTCAGAACCACAGACAGTCAAAGGAAGGACCTTAGAAACCCTCTGATGGCTTTTCCCATTCCAGGAAGGTTCCACCAGCCTCTTCTTGTGCACTTGTGGAAATGGGACTCCCCTGGTTGGAAGCATGCTCACACAATCACTGTGGAGCCCTCAGTGTTCTACGTGCCCCTTCTAACTCTGCTGTCTGATGTAACGAAGACCAAGCCTACTGTTTCTTCCATGTTATGCCCCTTCCTTCAATTATTAGGTAACAGCAATGGCCTCCCAACTTTCCTGTTTTTCTAAGACAAACCTCCAATTTATGCAATTATATTTTGGATATCTTTTGACTCTTTATCATCCATTCAACTTCCTCTCTGTGTTTGATCAGTTACTGAGGATCAGGTATAGGACATGTTCAGATGACTGAATATGATAAATACAGTAGAAAAGTTCAGTTTCAGGCTGCTAAAATTAACTATGTCTGTCGTTAGGTTAACTATGTCTTGAGGTGGCTTGTTAAACTGACTAGCATGACTTGTGCCCTATACTCACTGAAATATATAAATCTATGCAATCTTCAGCGTGTTTCTTGGGCCTCTCCAGGTGAATTTATGGTTTCTTCCCACTCCAATAACATACTAAACTTCCTCTAAGCTCACCCTATCTCATCTCAAGATCACCTGCAGCACACCCCAAGCTCAATCTAACCTCATTCTCAGCTCCTTCTAATGCCAACTCAACCTCATTTCTTTTTTTTTTATTTCAAAAATAGCTTTATTGAGTTATAATTGGCCTGTACATATTTAAAGTGTAAAATTTGACAAATTTGTCACATATATTCATGAAACCAACACCACAAACAAGATAATGAATCTATCTACTACCCCAAAACTTTCCTTGTCCCGTCGTAATCCTTTCCTTCAGCCCCTCCACCTGCCTGTTCGCCGCCCCCAAGAAACCACTGATCTGCTTTCTGTCACTGTAAATTCGTCTTTT
>NW_012116366.1:943384-953500 GCF_000951035.1 Colobus angolensis palliatus
TCAGCTTGACAATATCTACAAAAGAAATCCAGCTACAATGTTTTAACTGGAATCGTGAATCGTTCCCTCAACCTCATTTCAACCTCACTCTTACTGCATCAGAAAACCTCCCTCTCTAGGCATCTTTTGATACTTTTAGTAAACTCTACAACATCCTTTACGTTAAGCAAACAATAAATCTTTTTATAGAAATATGTGTATAAATTTGATCTTTTGTTTGTAAGCCAACTGAAATGGGTCCAATACACATTCTTAAAGATAGTATCTAGAAGTAAACTCAATACTCCAGGTGTAGTACAATCAGCACAGAGAACAGAGGTAACTTTACTACGTTTGATAAGACAATACTTGTATGACTGTAACCTGGATTTGCATTAGTATTTTGAGTAATGATGACACATCTATGTTGAACTTGTCATCAACTTAGATGATAAAGCCTTTTTCACAATAGCATGTTAAAACACATTCAACCAGTAAGGGTGTGATAAAGCATATTAAATGATGGCAATGTCAATACTTTAGAGTAATGTTATAGACCAGGGCCAAATTTACGTAAGAAAAGAAGAGGCAATTTGATCATATTTGTAATTTTAGGGTTAACTGATTCAGTCTATTGTTTTTTTCAACATATCCCTCACTTAGCCAGTGATCATTACTTCATTTCTGAGTTTCAGATTTTGATTCCTACTAAATCACTTGAGAAGAATAGTGCATTAAACTGTCAAGCATGGCTAGGAGAGGAAATGTTGACAGAGAATAAGAGAGAATCATAAAGAAGAGAACAAGATATCTACAGTAAAATGAGCAGAAAGGCTACTGAACAAAGATGCTGAGATCACTAAAGAAAGCTTCACTAGACCCATAGTGTCCATTAAAGTTAATTCTGTTGATGATAGCACTAAAACCTCCATCCAACCCACTTTGCACTTCCCATGAAGGCACATCAATGATGATTTCCACATTCTTGAAAGACAACATGCCTCTCTAATGGTAAAAACTTCAGAGTCATGACAGAAGAGGCAACATGCCCATCTCTCATTATTGTGAGTGGAGGTTTCCTGGATATTACTGGGATACAACAAAAGGAACTATTTGAATAATAAGAACTATGTTCATTAATTTTCAAAGACCTTAATTTATTCAAAAGAGTTTTCCTATTTACTAAACCCTGATGTGGACAAGACTTAAGAATGCAGGAGACAAAGTAGAAAGAGTTCAAGGACTTATTTTCAGGATCCGAGAGTTCATAATCAACCCAAGATTAAAGTTGGAAGTATTTATGCTACCAAATACTTATGTGCATATGGATTTATATGCCAGATTTATCAGGCAACAGAAGCCTAAGGTATCAGGTTCGATTGATTTTATGGTGAGGAGACTACAAATATAACCACTCAACAGCCCAGTCCAACTCTCCTTGAATTACCTTAGTTTGATTGTCACATTGCAAACTCCTAATAGCTATCATGTAGCTAATTCCATTAGTACATTCTTTTAGATTAATAACCTGGTTGCAAGAATTAGATTTTATCAACAACAACAGTAATAAACACAGAGGGGCACTGCCTCATCACAGTCAGAGAAATGTAGAAAAAAATGCCCATCTTGTACATATGCTTTGCTTTTCATTGCGATATAAATATATCTATACATAGAACATCCAACAGGGGTCATTCTGTCTTCAGCGGTGGACAACAAAATTTGGAAAGGTCAATCTTCTCTATTTCCTTTTACTGTATGCAGTACTAAGAAAGGCTTGCTTCCTAATTACTTCTAGAAACTCAAATTAAGTTGTGTGTCTATGTCAATCATGATGTGAAATGACATGATAAGAGAGGATGACCCTGTGATGTGACATAATGCCCTGATCATCACTCAGAGATGCACTTAATGATGCACAGATGTATTCCATAATCCAGCCAGCAAGAGGGCACAGTCAAATGTCAGTTAGCTTTTCAATCTCTGTGCTAAATTAATAAGAAAGAGGAGTAGCATAGGGTAATAATGTTACTCAAAGCTTAACACATATAAAATCACTACCTCTAAGAAGCAATCATGCATATTAGCAGGAAAGGAAAGTGGCTGGACCTGAAGCTTTGCAGAAAGGCTAGTGAGAATGACAATAACATGACACTGCAATTCTATGTCCCCCTGCTGTTCTTACAGCACTTTTTAGTAAAACTATGTTTACATATAGAGAGAATATTTGTAGAGTCCTTGGGTACTACACCTAGACTTTAGGTTTCTAGGGAATTTAGGAAGACTTATGCTATACTTTGAATGTATCTCCTCCAAAAATTCATGTATTGGAACTTGAATGCAACTGAATGCAATAGTGTTGGGAGGTGGGGCCTGACAGAAGGTGTTTAGGTCATGAGGCCTATGCCCTCATAAATGGATTAATGTTATTATAAAAACGTTTGCAAGAGAAGGTTTGTTTTCTTTTGCTGTTCTGTCATGTGAGGACACAACAGTTGTCCCCTCTTGCCTTTTCACCTTCTGCTATGTGAGGATGCAGCCAGAGGCCCTCGTCAGACAGCAGATGTTGGCATTTTGATCTTGGACCTTCCACCTTCCAGAACTGTGAAAAACAAATTTCTGTTCTTTATAAATTACCCAGTCGATGGTACTCTTCATAGCAGCACAAACAGACTAAGACAACTGAAATAATAGATTTCAAGAGTTTTCATTTCAGATCCCCTTTCAGACTGGTTTCAGTTAATGGCCACATCTTGATTATCATAGTTTGCCCTCATGATACACACTGATGGAGGAGAACCCTAAACATACTGGATGGTGTACTTTCCTGCCCTAGTGACACAAAATTCTTCCTCAGGGCCAAGAAATTTTCCTGGGAATCAGAAAAGTAAGCTGGGTGATAAAGAGTTCTATATTTTGAGAGCTACTGAGTTGATTCAATTTTCCCAGTGTGATTTACCTCCAAGAACTGTAGAAATTACCAATCAAAAGAATCACAGATAGAAGTGATGACCGCTTTTTCTTTTTTCTGCCAAGACTGCTTGGAAATGCTGAGAAGACTTATCCACAAACACCAGTTTAAAAAATAGCACATTGTTTCCTCCACTTAAATTTAGCTTTTCCATCACATCATTACAGCTGTTTATTCTTCTTGCACTTTGAGTTTCTAGACTGTTCTATTTGCATTGATTCGGTGCTTCTTACTGTCCAATAGTTTGAAAGTACATTTCCTTTCCTTGAGTCATATTCTCATGGGATTAGGTCAGTTGGTCAGGTCACTTGGTGTTTTTTCAAGCTGAAGTTTGTACCTTGAAGATTTTAGGTGCGTAGTGGCTCACACCTGTAATCCCAGCATTTTGGGAGGTCTAGGCAGGTGGATCACCTGAGGTCAGGAGTTCAAGACCAGCCTGGACAACATGGCAAAACCCTGTCTCTACTAAAAATACAAAAAAATTAGCCAGGCATGGAGGTGTGTGCCTGTAATCCCAGCTACTTGGGAGGCTGAGGCAAGGGAACAGCTTGAACCGGGGAGACGGAAGTTGCAGTGAGCCGAGATAGCACCACTTCACTCCAGCATGGGCCACAGAGCGGGACTTTATCTTGAGGGAAAAAAAAAAAAAGATTTAGATACAAACAACTGGGCTATTGATGGTGGCTTCACACCATTTCAGGCAAGCCGATGAAAATTTCACCTGGGTCTTTATTAAACACAAATACTTTCAGTGGTCTATTCAGATTATAATTAACTTGATACAGTTCAGAAGTCAATTCGTGATATCCAAAAGGGTAATATCCTAGGACTGTGCATCTGAGGATCACACATTTCATATCATTGTTCTCTGGTTGAAAAATCCTTCTCTAACCTACTTGTAGGGTACCTCAGGAGTGTGACATTAACAGTGACTACCAAAGACAAGTTTAATTATACCACAATGTAGTACAGAGATCCTGCTATATGAATTAATATCAAAGAAACTTATCGGTTTTTTACTTTCAAGCCAAATAAATTCTTGCAGTAAGAAGAGAAGAACAAATAGACTTAACTGATTTCTTATTAACTATGTGTGACTATTTCTTTTGGAAAAGTACTATATTTTGTTTCATTGATGAAGACTATCACCAAAAAGCATACACAAAATAGTCTTTTCTGTGTGATGCCCACTATAATAAAAAATTCACTGTAGAGAAATAATTATTTTTTCAAATACTTTGAAATAAAAATTAAAATTTCTTCTCTCTTTCTCTTGCATCACATATTGTAAGGTAGACCATTTCTCCATAGGAATCAAACACAGTCCAGTCAGCACAGTTGGTAAATGGTTCCAAGATAGGAAAGCAAATGAAAGATGACAATAAATGTAAAATTAGAGGGGTCCTGTTGAATCATGAAAGTGTTTATTTTAGCTTAAGAATTACTGACATCCCAAACTACTGCAATGCCAAACCACTGTAGTCTACCTTGATCATCCTCTTCAAATTCTACTTCCATTTTAAAAATTATGTATGTACAGCAAGCCCATGGAAAACTTAGCAATGTACATGGTTCAAAAGGAAAATGACAAGCTTCTCCTCAGTGGTTACATTGGAAATAAATTATATCACATGATTCACTATATTTTTAACATTTCAGTTGGAGGGTCAGCCTGTGCCAAACCTGATGAAGTACACCTTCCATTAATTACCACAGAATTTTGGAAGAAATGAAGGTGAAATTCCGTTATGGAAAAAAAAAAAAAAAAAAACCTGTTTATATTTCACTACCTAACCAGGGTAAGATGACTCCAGAAGTCCTTGGGAATCTCCAGATGCCTGTGGAAAACTTTCTCTAGGAAGAAGGTAACTGTGATGATATATTACCCATAACTGAGACCAACGGAGTGGGTGAAAGCAGTTAATATTTTACTTTGAGTATTTACATGTCCCAGATACTATGCTAGGCACTTAAAACATAATTACTCACTTTTTTCTATCAACGACATGAAGTAGTTAGCATAGTATATATATTATAAATATAAAAATTAACATTCCTGGAATAAAACTAGTTTATATAGTAAGTAGCAGAGCTGGTGAGAATTTGTCTGCAAAGCCGTTTCTTTAGATTAAAACATTTTTCCTCCAAGGAATCAAAATGTTCAACATTACTCAAGTGGGTATCATGAGACCTGAGTCTAAATCCATGCTTTATTCATAGTTTACAGACTTTGGATAACTGTGCCTCAGGCTTCATTCCTCTATGTAAAATAGAAAATATAATAATACCTATTTCATAAAGGTGGTGATCAAATTATTAAATATACATAAAAAAAATCTTTGACAAGTAACCAGAAACAGCTATTATATTTACGGGCCCTCGACGTGTCACTTGTAAACTGAAACAACCATGAGTGTTTCACTATAATTCTGTGATATTCTACGACATTCTACCTTGTGATTTAGCAGTTCCTTTTTTTTGTTTTTTAATTTATTTTTTTGAGATGGAGTCTCCCTCTGTCGCCCAGGCTGGAGTGCAGTGGTACAATCTCGGCTCACTGCAAGCTCTGCCTCCCAGGTTCACACCATTCTCCTGCCTCAGCCTCCCGAGTAGCTGGGACTTCAGGCGCCCACCACCATGCCGGGCTAATTTTTTTTCTTCTTTTTTTTTTTTCTTTTTTTTTGTATTTGTAGTAGAGATGGGGTTTCATCATGTTAGCCAGGATGGTCTCAATCTCCTGACCTCGTGATCTGCCCGCCTCAGCCTCCCAAACTGTGGGGATTACAGGCATGAGCCACTGCGCCCGGCTGTGTGGGTAGCAATATCTATATGTCTGTCCTGCTTTGTATAACTAATAGCTCCCATGACTAATCCAGGAGTGACCCAACAAAGAGCCTGACTTTTTAACAAGTCATTAATGTCAGGTCAAGTTCAGCAAAGAGAAAGTCTATAGTCTCAGGTAATGATAAGTATGATGAACAAAGCAGTGTTCAAGGGTTGGTTAGGGGATAGAGCATGAGTGTCATATTGACAGGACTTGGCTAAAGCGCTGGCAACAGAGTGACAGTGAATGAGAAAAATCAGTGATTCCAGGTTTGCTACGTATTGGAATGGGGCATGGAGGGAGACCTTTGGCAGAAGCCAATGCTGTCCACTTGTCTAGGCTCTCCCCAGCAGGGCCCTTTTTCTCCTGATGTCAACTCAGATCTGCCCAGTTCTTCACTAACCTATCTGCTGGGCTTTCTCAAAATTCCCAGTTCTCCAGGTAGGTCGCATTTGATCTCTGTCCCCTATAACTCCATGATCAGAACTCAGGTTTAAAGTCAAGAAACAGTATAGAAAACAATAGCCTGGAAGCCCCAAAAGAAAACAATAGCTCAGCAGGTAGGGAGTCTCCCAAAGCTAACCAAAGGGAACAATCAATCAAAACACATTAACTATCTACTATGTGTCTTACCCTGGTTTTGATACCATAGAAAATTTAATACAAGTTTTAAAACTTAACCACCCAGAAATTAAACAAAAAAAAACTAAATGAAAAACAAAACAGTATGTATAGTACAATTAAAAACAAAATAAAATCTCATAATGATATGATTACAGCTGTATCTTAAAAATGCAAGAAGAATTCAGTATAGAAAAAGGTATATGAGTTCCTGTCGGACAGTATCCAACACAGTCACTGGTATACAGTACCTTCTATGACTTAAAAACAATTTATCAATGAATTACTTAATTTAATAGAACTGAAGTACTTGGGATTGGCATTATATAAAAGAGGAACTTGAGAATAAAAACATTAAATTTATTCCACAAGTTATTTGTGCAAAAAAAATATACAAAATAGGCCTACTATTGGAACAGTGATGAGGCCCAGAAAACACTGTCATGCTATTTAAAGAGGTAATACGTAAGAACCATTCTTGCCCTTTCTTTTTATATGCTGTCTCATCAACACACAAAGTTTTATGTTTTCTATGCTATCATGAGATAAATTTTCCATGGAAGGAGAACAAGGCCTCTCTGAATTTCCATAAGCCACATCACTGTCCTCTCTTCACACACTGAGCCTTGCTGCCACCCAGCCAAGAGAAGCCTGTGTTTGCCTGCTGATACTCTTCGGCAGATAGAGAGGTCAGTCCTCCCTGAGTCTCACTGTAAGCCTATAAAGCTAGTTGGCAATTCTGAATATTCGAAAGCATCTGAGATAATAGCAGACAATCTATTTCCTGGAGAAACATTACTCTCTGCTTTGACCCTTGGTATGTCTTCTATTGCCTAAAAGAGAAAAGCCACAGCAATTTACCGGATTGTCAACTTCCTCTCTAAGCTGATTTCATCTTTGCCATTAACTTTAAACCAAACAGCAGAGGAAATGGACAACAAATGGATTGGTTTAAAGGTGAACCCCAGATACAAAATGGCTTAGCCGACAGGAAGAATTCACCCACATCATCTCTGCCGCATTACACATTACAATTTTGAAGTAGATCCATTGTCACTTACGCAAATAGTAGTTTCTTTTCGACAGTTTCCACCAAATGGCAGGGTATTCTCCACATTTCTTTGCCTTTCTCCTATTATACATTAGGAAGGCTGCCAATATTAATTTGATTAAGAAAAAAAAACTGGCTTTCTTGCCTGTCTGCTTTCATTCCTTCAAAGGAGTGTCATTGTCAGAGACTCATTAGCCAGGCTCACATTCTACCCCACCCACAAGGTTAGAATCAGAATTTAATCCCCACAGTACATCTGAGCAGTTTGGAGAAGTTCACTGATTTATCACAAGGAATGCAAAAAGCTGAAGAAAATACTTTTCACACATCAGATGGACAACTTTAAATTTCTCTGGATGACCACCAAAGGAAAACTTCTTTCAGATGGTTGAAGAAGACCTTCTTCTGTCTTATTTGCTAGGACACATACTTTAGTCAGACATCTTCTCTCTAATCAACCCCTCCCCAAAACTATCATTAGGAAACACATCAGGGAGCTCCCCTTCATTCATGAGAAAATACAGCTGCAATCTCCTCAGGCATTTTAAGGTATGACTCTTCAGTGAGATATTTTTCTTCCTTCTTTACGGTTGAAAGTCAGAAAAGCTGTTGCCTACATACACAGAGGCCCCTCCAAGCAGTCAGATCATATTCCAGTTTGGTGAGAAAGCCTTTGATTAAGCCAGCTTTCTCTTCACCTGCTATGACAGGCCCAAGAAGAAGATATCTGCCTTGCTAGAATGATTAATTGGCTGTGAGAAGGAGCTCTAGTATGAGAGCAGAGCTGGCTTCTCTATACTAGGTTCTCAGATCAGAGAAACAAAGGATATGCAAAAATGACCCCAAAGAGAAAAAAGTCAAAAAGTTCATACGTTTTCACAGTGATCCTCCTATACTCAGAAACACACAAACATTCACTTACACAATACTCACACAGTCTCCACCTACATACAGGTTTGATATTAAACGCAAAACCAAAGTTGCAAGTTCTCCAAAATGAGATATGCTTTTAAAAACTGGTTGCACATTAGACAGATCAATGAGACAGAAAGTTAACAACAATATCAAGGAATTGAACACAACTCTGCGCCAAGTGGACCTAATAGACATCTACAGAACTGTCCGCCCCAAATCAATAGAATATACATTCTTCTAAGCACATCACACATATTCCAAAATTGACAACATACTTGGAAGTAAAGCACTTCTCAGCAAATGTAAAAGAACAGAAATTATAACAAACTGTCTCTCAGACCACAGTGCAATCAAACTAGAACTCAGGACTAAGAAACTCAATCAAAACCGCTCAAATACATGGAAACTGAACAACCTGCTCCTGAATGACTACTGGGTACGTAACGAAATGAAGGCAGAAATAAAGATGTTCTTTGAAACTAATGAGAACAAAGACACAACATACCAGAATCTCTGGGACACATTTAAAGCAGTGTGTAGACAGAAATTTATAGCACTAAATGCCTACAAGAGAAAGCAGGAAAGATCTAAAATTGACACCCTAACATCACAATTAAAAGAACTAGAGAAGCAGGAGCAAACACATTCAAAAGCTAGCAGAAGGCAAGAAATAACTAAGATCAGAGCAGAACTGAAGGAGATAGAGACAAAAAACCCTTCAAAAAAATCAATGAATTCAGGAGTTGGTTTTTTGAAAAGATCAAAATTGATAGACTGTTAGAAGTCTAATAAAGAAGAAAAGAGAGAAGAATCAAAGAGATGCAATAAAAAATGATAAAGGGATATCACCACCAACCCCACAGAAAAACAAACTACCATCAGAGAACACTATAAACACCTCTATGCAAATAAACTAGAAAATCTAGAAGAAATGGATAATTTCCTGGACACATACACTCTCCCAAGACTAAACCAGGAAGAAGTTGAATCCCTGAATAGACCAATAGCAGGCTCTGAAATTGAGGCAATAATTAATAGCCTACCAACCAAAAAAAGTCCTGGACCAGATGGATTCACAGCTGAATTCTACCAGAGGTACAAGGAGGAGCTGGTATCATTCCTTCTGAAACTCTTCCAATCAATAGAAAAAGAGGAAATCCTCCCTAACTCATTTCATGAGGCCAACATCATCCTGATACCTGGTAGAGACACAACAAAAAAGGAGAATTTTAGATCAATATCCCTGATGAACACTGATGCAAAAATCCTCAAGAAAAAACTTGCAAACCGAATTCAGCAGCACTTCAAAAGCTTATCTACCATGATCAAGTTGGCTTCATCCCTGGGATGCAAGGCTGGTTCAACATACGCAAATCAATAAATGTAATCCGTCATATAAACGGAACCAAAGACAAAAAACACATGATTATCTCAATAGATGCAGAAAAGGCCTTTGACAAAATTCAACAGCCCTTCATCCTAAAAACGCTCAATAAATTCGGTATTGATGGAACGTATCTCAAAATAATAGGAGCTATTTATGACAAACCCACAACCAATATCATACTGAAAGGGCAAAAACTGGAAGTATTCCCTTTGAAAACTGGCACAAAACAGGGATGCCCTCTCTCACCACTCCTATTCAACATAGTGTTGGAAATTCTGGCTAGGGCAATCAGGCAAGAGAAAGAAATAAAGGGTATTCAATCAGGAAAAGAGGAAGTCAAATTGTCCCTGTTTGCAGATGACATGATT
>NW_012116366.1:954653-956303 GCF_000951035.1 Colobus angolensis palliatus
TGGCACATGCACACCATGGAATACTATGCAGCTATAAAAAGGATGACTTCATGTCCTTTGTAGAGACATGGATGAAGCTGGAAACCATCATTCTCAGCAAACTATCGCAAGGACAGTAAACCAAACACGGCATGTGCTCACTCATAGGTGGGAACTGAACAATGAGAACACTTAGATACAGGGTGGGGAACACCACACACCAGGGTCTGTCGTGGGGTGGAGGAGCGGGGAGGGATAACATTAGGAGATATACCTAAGGTAAACGATGAGTTAATGGGTGCAGCACACCAACACAGTACATGTATATATATGTAACAAACCTTCACGTTTTACACATACACCCTAGAACTTAAAGTATAATAAAATAATAATAATAATAACATCCTTATGTGAAAAAAAAATGGTTGCAAAAAAACTGCACCTATTTTTTCCATGATACAAAAATCACCCTAAGACACGTAAGTTGGCAGATGATATGCTTACTGTTAAAGGAAAATTACACAGGACAAGATGAGCAAACAGAAGTTTATTTTCTTCTGACATTATCACTAGCAATACGGTAGAAAGCACAGACGACTTCTTAGTGCTCAACTCCACTGAAACAAAAGGTGGAGTAGTTTTTAAGGACGGGGTGAACTAGGGGGAAAGCACTGGAGAATATTCATGGGGTGGCCAATCAGTGCAATGTGTCCAGTACATTGAATTATTCCTGAGTTTGCAAATGTTTTTCTCTGTGACTAGGTCATCTGTATTTGCTAACTGTTAGCTATAGAAGTTAGGGTCCCACCCTCCCACAGAGACCGGGAGCTAGGAACACCATCCCCAGTTATTTCAAAGAGATCATTCCCAGGTCCTTGACAAAGACGTTTCCTGGATTGTAAACTTGCAAGAGGCTGGGAGAAGATTTACATATCAATGGAACACAGAAAGTATTTACAGTTGCATGTTTCCTAAAATATGGAATTTCTGCTCTAGGGAACAGAAGTTTAAGACCTACAGTCAGGAGAAAACCTTTCTGAAGTTCAGTCAAGCAGAAGGGAATCTTAAAGCAGTGGTGCTCATTACCCATTCCCAGCTGTCCCTCAAGGAGCCCTCTCTCTTCCAGTGTGTCTACTTTTTTCAGCAAGATAGAAAACATTTTGAGGATTTAGTTTAGGTCACACTTCCTTACTATTTTCCCACTGTCCTACAAGTTGTGTCAGCTTGCCTTAACACCCCTTACCTCTCTATATTCTGAAACTTTTTCTTTGTTTTGTGAATATCATCTTCAGTTTAGTATTACAATATTTAGCACAATTTATAAACATTTTTTCTAGCCTATTAAAAAAACAAAAAACAAAACCTGTGGCTGCCAGACCACATCTGGCCACGTGAATAAGATCTGGAAATCTCAGTAGCATCAGAAATAAAATTATCTAATTTTTACAGGGCATATTTTAAGAATCATTTTTTGTAACTTTAAATATAATTAGTGGCCAGGCGCAGTGGCTCATGCCTGTAATCCCAGCAGTTTGAGAGACCAAGGTGGGCAAATCACAAGGTCAGGATATGGAGACCGTCCTGGCCAACATGGTGAAACCCCATCTCTACTAAAACTACAAAAATTAGCTGGGCGTGGTGGCGCATGCCTGTAATCCCAGCTACTCGGGA
>NW_012116366.1:963468-991533 GCF_000951035.1 Colobus angolensis palliatus
TATAAAATTAGTTAGCCAAGGCAGTACTTAGTTTGCCAAATGCAAAAACAAAATCATTGACACCAGCAATTAAGTTTTAGATTTGAATTTGGTTTTACTGGGAAAACAAATATTTCAGGTTTCTGGTTCAATCAATCTATCTATAGATAGACTGATAAAGATCTATAGAGTTATATCTATACACACACACACACATAGAGAGGAATAGAGAGAGAGAGAGAGAATTGTGCATGTGTCAGGCACATTGGTAGATTCTCTCACACAGAATCACATATATTTCATGATTCTTTTCCCTTTTCCCTTCCTCACGTTCTCTGGTCCCTTTCAGGGTATTTGAGTCTTTCCCCAATCCAGGTTTTGATGGTTTGTATATATGTAGGGGTAAATTTAAGTTAAATGTATGCTTTTATTAGATGCACAGTCATAAAATCCTTTTGTCTGTGTACTGATACGACAGACCTTATCCTTGCTGAGAAAACAATACCCACTATTCAACCAAAAATAGTTTAAAATTTAAAAAAATGGTCCTCCCAGAGCACACCCCATGAGGACCTTCTCCCCACTCCCCCATACTCCCAACTTTAACTTAACTTTTTTAGCTTAGCTTCAGGGACATTTCTAGAGGTTAGTTTCTTTTGATTCCTGAAGGTTACATTGATATCATAATCCAACCCTAGACAGGTGACTTCCTGAGAGCTCAGGGTCTTGAGGGGGACTGCAATCCATCCATGGGCCAACAGCTCTTTCTGTTCCACACCATGCTAGCCATCTGAGTACTAATCTTCATTGAATCCCAGCCCTTTGATGCAAAACCTTTGTGTTGCTGAGGGCAGCCTGGTGAAGGTGTGGCCACCTAGGACAAAACTGAAGCAAACTTATCTCGGGAAGTGGAGGAGTTACGATATTCAAGGGGTAGTGGAAACTTTGGGCCATCCTGATATTCATTTGAAAGAGTTTCAAGGGGTTACAAATCAGGAGACATTTTAAGAGAACTTCAAAACTCTGTTAAGTCATTTTGTGACACTATTTGACTAAAAATAACTACTGAAAACTTAAGTGTTAGACTGTGGGAATTTATCGTTGACTTGAAAATAGTTAAATGTATCAAAATTGACAAGACTGTCAAGGGAACAGACTCAGAAAAATACACTGTGAGGAAGGCATTTCTCCATAGGCCCTGTTTGAATGAAAATAGCTTTCACTAAATCATTTATCAGTACTGTTCTTTCCATTAAAGAGCTAGCAGGAGGCTCAGAAAAAAAATCTGTTACTTGGGTATCAGTACGTTTTAGATTTTGAATTCAGTTCAGTTTTTGTTGTTGTTGTTTTTTTTTTTTGAGACAGATTCTCACTCTGTCGCCCAGACTAGAGTGCAGTGGCGCGATCTTGGCCCACTGCAACCTCTGCCTCCCGGGTTCAAGTGATTCTCCTCCCTCAGCCTCCTGTGTAGCTGGGATTACAGCCACCCACCAGTACACCCAGCTATTTTTTTGTATTTTTAGTAGAGACAAGGTTTCACCATGTTGGCCAGGCTGACCTTGAACTCCTGACCTCATGATTCGCCTGCCTCAGCCTCCCAAAGTGCTGAGATTATAGGCGTGAGTCACTGTGCCTGGCCTCAGTTCAGTGTTTTTGAACACATACCATGGGAGAGCACTGTGCTAAGAAATACATGAGGAACACAATCCTTCCTGCATAAGCTCTAACACAATGAATAAAAACAGGATTCTAATATCTATAGTGAAAAACAGAAAGGATTAAAAGGCATGAAAGTGGCAATCAGGTGGCATGGGGCTCAGAGAATTAATAGACCTTGGGAGTAAGAAAAGTGTGATGAAGAAACAGGACATTTAAGCTAGACTTTAAGGAAAATCCTGGGGTCTGATTCACAGAGAGCACACCTGGAATTTCCTCAGGGAGTCAGAAATGTCCCTAAAGCCATGTCAAGGGTCTACCTTGAACACTGAGTCCAAACACAATTAACCTGAGGAGACATACAGACTAACTGGGGAGGCATTCGTGAATTAGCCATCTGTCACAAATTGTTATGGTCAACAGAATTGCTGTTAAAACAGCAATGACAGAAACAGAATTTGGGCACTGAAGGAACACTCATCAAGATCTTTTTGGGCCGTACATCATTTTTGCAGCTATTCTTCAAAAATTTCCAAAAGGAGAATTCACTGTTTAAAAATTGCAAAGAGTACAGTACTTGGAATGCACTGGAAGGTCTGTTCGATGGAGCCACAAAAAACTGATGGACCATGATCTAGATGGCGAGGTCACGTGTCACAGACCACAGCCTGTGGGCTAAATCTGTCTAAGATTTCTTTTGGTAGAGTAAGCTAAAAATGGTTTAGGACATTGTTCAAATGTCGTTAAAAATAAAAATTAAAACTGAAACAAACAAAAATAAACCAGAGAATATATGATGGGAAGATTATCTATGGCCATCAAAGCCTAAAATATTTACTGTCTACCTTGGCCCGTGACAGAAAACATTTGCCCACCCTGGTCCGGATGATGAATACCTGAGGTTTGATACTGGAGAGATCTCCAGTGATTTTGTGCTCACACACTAGTATTCAGATATTTAAAACAAGTGCTGCTAAATGCCCTCAAATGCATTTCTGTGTGGTCATAACTGAACAAACACATCCAAATAGGACAGATGGAAACACTGAGGCAGAGAAAGAAAAGGATAAGAATGTACAATAAAAGCCAAATCTCCAAACCTAAATTCTTTTCTTCTAACATCTAGATGAGGCGTAGTCATGACAGTTGGTTTAACAAGCATTTATTAAGACCGTATATGTTTGTGTATTTGGAAAGAGACTCACTATTGTCTTAAGGGGTATAATACAGAGAACTGTAGCCCCTTTGAAACGTGTAATCTACACGAACAAACCCCAGAAAACTACAAGCACAGGACAATAATAGAGCACAGGTTTGAAAGGGAAAAGGGAACAAAAAGTCAGAGAGTGGTTACCGCCAGATGGACCACACAATGCCAGCTCACTGAAGGGCAACAAACTTGGGCTACGTTAAGCAAACTCATGTTACATATTAGGAGAAGAAAAAGATTTCCAAAATAAGGAAACAAGGACAAGAGGCAGATATGAAGTGGGGAAAAGCCAAAAACCAATTTTGGAAGTAGCAAGAGGCAAACTGAAATTCTAGAAAGTCAAGCAGCTCTATACAGAGCGGGTCAAAAGGAAACCTTTTGGGAAGCTTTTTAAACAGTTTGGAAAGCTTTTTTTTTTTTTAAATTAAAACTTGATTTCTAGTTGCTAATACTGCTAATAATAATAGTAATATGAGGTGAAGTATGGTACTACAGATGCCTATTAACTCATGTTAACATTCATAGTATTTCTGTGAGGTACAAAATATGAAACATTAACAACTCTTTACAGACAAGACCGTGATGATCAGATAAGGGAAGTAAATTCAGGGGACAAATGCAGATCTCCTTAACTCTAAAGTGAGTGCTCTTAGCTACTCTGCTATAATATCTCCTGTTCAAAGGGGGTCTGGCAGTATATGACAAAATAAGAGTAGAAACAGCAACTCTTATAAGGAAAAAAATGTGGCCAACAATAGTTTTGGAGCCTTTTATTCAGGCTCACAGAGCATGCCCGGAAAAGGAGCTGGTGATGAGCATCCATTCTGAGGGTCAGGCTAGATGCCTATGAAGAAATTGAATTGTAATCCTAACCAAGTAACAGAACAGAAAAGTTAATAAACCTCTTATCACAAAATTAGACACTTGTGAAGGCCACAGACGTTTCGTTTCCCCAAATAAAATAAGACAGAAAGCAATGCGTGTGTGGAATTCTGCATTTCAGTGTGTCAGTCATCATTCTCATCTCTGCCATATGCATTTATTTGTATCCTTTGCCTTTATTTCTGAAACATAAAAGGAATATTTGAGGAAACATATAAAATGCAACTATCAGTCAAGGCTTTAGACAAGTATTTTAGTGCCAGAATGTTTAGAGCATGAGTTTTGATGTTTCTAAATTACCATATGCTTTTATTGTAAACAGGAACTGCTTCATTTGTTGAATAGCAATGATACATTATGTTGACAGTTTCTAACATTGTATGGAGTCTGAAACTTAAAGAGAAAACGTAACCCCGATAATATTGCCAACCTTGACTACCCTGTTTCAGAGACAAAAGCTGTTTGCATTTTACCACCTTCTGTTACTGTACAGTCTTTCTCAAATACATTCCAATTACCATTGGGCAAAATCAAAAACGTAAATAATTTGTTCCCATCTATGAATAGTGAGTAACAGCAAAAAACAAATCCTCCCCATTTTGCTAAATGGCACAGAAAAATATTGCTGGGATCATAAATGTGTAACATTCCTAGTTTTTATCTGAGAGTGCAAACCATCTTACTTTAAAAGCTTGAAAACAATCCTTCACGCAACTAAATCTTGACTGGGATTGTGTGGGATGATGCAGCAAAGGCTGTAATGAATGACTCTGACATCCCAGAACTGTGTCTGCCTCACAGAGCAATGTATACAAACCCATTCTTGGCTTTTATTGGACTGCACCAAGTGTACAACTCTCCAGTGAGCCCAGGAGTCAGAAACTGTCAATTACAAAGAAATAGTTGGCGGACTGAATGAATATTTGCGTGTAATTATCACAGCATCCAGCAGCAGCAAAGACTCCGGAATAGTGCACACAAATGTTAGTGTCCTTTCCCTGAATAAAACACCCATCTTCACACTGCGTGATATCAATGCCGAACAGAGGTGACGAGGCAGGGTGCAGCAATTTATTTTGCCAGCCACATGTGACTCAAGATGTTACTCATCACTGAACAGCAACTGCTTTTGCCAAAAGCATTATTTTCAAAAATTTAAGAGAATCCTAGCTTTCTTTTGGCCATCCTAGAGCCCCTTTCTCCTCTAGCTTTCTAGTCCAAAAGAAATATACTCAGGGCATGCTTTTAAACAGTCGTGAGCTGTCGAGCCATGAGCTTTTCTAGAGTCCCTTTTCCTCATGGACAAAAATGGAGAAGTTGATAGATATCCTGGCTCAGATATTTATAATGTTGTTACACTGATATTTTCTTTCAGTAAAACCTTCAGAGCGGTAGCTCCCAAACTTGATCGCTTTGTGAATCCATTGTAGGTGGCACCAGCAATTCAATTGCTTTGTATCAACTTCTTCCGTTGTTGAAAGAAGAGAGAAAAAGAGTATTACCATCTTTCCTGCACAGCGATGAGGTTCTTTGCTGAGCTCCAATCCTTCTAAAACAGCATCTTTTCACCTTTTTATGAAGTCAGGTGCTCCTTTGAAAATCCGAAAAAAATTGTAAGAAATATAATAATATGCATGTATGCACACACACATAACCCTACCTAAACAAGCCGACTTCATTGGCATGTGACTTATGCAGTAGCAGGGCATCCAGCTCGGAAGGGTGCCATGCTTGTTTTAATACTCTGCTGTTGCTATCTTGAAATTCTTAACAATTTTAACTTTGAACTTGTGTTTTGTAAGAGAAATCAATGGAATAGTGGAGCATGAGCAGAGGAAAAATGTAAAATATGCATGTCCCTAGTCCTTGACACTCCATTCACATACAGTATTCACGTTTCAGGATCACAGAATTCCAGTGGACCCATAATGTATGCGAGTTCAGCAAGTCTGAAACCAAGTACCAGGTAAACTTTCTTTTTCAGAAAAGTCTCTAAGTTTGTAAATTGAACTTTTACCCTGGTAAGATGAGATTGATTTCGAAACTAAACCCAAAGGCAAGTTCTCTATTGTGTTCGTCTCTTCTGACCCTGGACATAGAGTAGGAGAGGCAGAGTTCCTGTTGGACAGCGAGGGACAAGACAGTCTAGTCCCCCACTGGGCAGAGTCTGGCCCTTGACCCAGGCCAGCTCTTCATTCCCATAATCCCTGTAGGCCCAGCTGGAGACAGTAGTGACAACAGCAGAGGTGACAGGGTGGCTGTTACGTCAATTACACAGTAAGCAGGGCACCAACAGCCCTAAGAGGGCACGCTTTCAATTCAAACTAGAACTTTCTTGAAACCCAGGAAAAAAATAGTGTTTTAAGAAACACAAACAGCCAAAGAACTCTATCGTATCCTCTCGTCACTGTTACTTCCCCATGTTAGCTGACCACCTACATTGAAGATGATGGCATAAAAGAAAAAGCAAAGATAGGGCATTCCACAGATTTTTGGCCTTGAAATCCTCTTTACGTATCAGAAAGCCATAGGTAGTGAGTGTTCATAGCATACATGTGTACCAACTAGTGATATGAAACCAGCTGAGTTAGTTTTATGCAGTGCTTCCATTGTTCTGGTGAGAACAAAATACATATGCACAAAAGAAACAGAAATTGTGTAGATTTGGTGATTCTACCTACCGGCTAAATGCTTTTATATTTGCATTTTAAATAGCATCACACAATATAAATAAGAATAGCAAAATCCATGCTAATAATTTTAAATGTGTTCATTTGATACTTAGAAATTTAAAATGGCAATCAAAAGATAAACCATGGAAGAAAGGAAAAAACTTTGTATTTCAGCACCTTAAAGATACTACAGATTATAAGAGGGCACCTTTTCCCAGTTTGAACAGAAGACCGCATATTTTCACTTTGCCCAAAAACAAGAAATCATGTAGCCAGCCCTGTTCCAACAATTATTTTGCATACAATTTCATGAGAACCCCAGATCTTTATAAGGTGACAAGTTAAGAAGATATGTGTGTGTGTGTGTGTGTGTGTGCACGTGCTCATGTGTGTGTGTGTGTGTTATTTTTATATAATTAAATCTTAATACTTTAGATATGATGAAATGTTTATATTTCATATATATTTTCTAAATAATAATATATATTTTCATATATATTTTCTAAATAAAGACTCATGGGTCAGCAAGGTATTCTTAATAGGGGAATATCTAGATATAGAGCAATTATTGATAATGTCAAAATTCAAAAGATTCTGCTACTGAGTTCACTCCTTTCTCTAATTCTCTTATTATATCAACACCTGAAAGATCTCTTAAAGTAACCTGTGACAAGACAACTTTACTCATTTTTTTCAAAGAATAATTTTATAAGATAATCATTAACAAAGAGAAAATGAATTTGAAGACTTATATGCTAATAAACTGAGTCTGTTCTTTAATTATCCAGAGCTCTCAAAACAATAATTATCTATGCTCCAGTGTTCTACATTGTTTTTTAATGAATACACATCAAGAAAACATTATATGTATCTAGCTGATTCCATAAAGTAAATTCCATTTATGTGTCTAAATACTTTCTGGCACTTATCTAAAATTAATCTCTAATAGAATTTAGAGCCTTTAAATTATTTTTGCTCTCAGAAACCTATGAAGTACTCATCAATCATGTTCCCAGAAATTGACCAAAGAAGAGGGAAGGGAACTTAGGCTGCAATTTCGAGAAGAAACACACACACCAGGCAGAATGGCACCATTTTTTCTTGTCTGATGTTAATTTTTGGATAGCAGAAATCCAACCAGGGAAGGCAGAAAAATTATTTGGCTCTTGAAGACTGTAAGATCCTACATATTTAAACTCACTTTTATGCCATGTAACAACGGCATTGTTTTGATATATGGATGACATAAATTTTATGCCCAAGCCAACCGGACTCAGTGAAAAATGAACTAAGATCAAAAGACCTGAGTTTCAGTATAATTTCTGACACTAAGTTCATGGCCCATTTTAGGTTAGCCAGCCCACCTTCATTGCTTCCTCTCTAAAGCAAAAAGAATGGCATGTGTCCTCCCCAGCTTTCATATTGCTTGTAAGAATTAAGAGAATGTTTGAAGGCCTCTGATGGTACAGCCATAAGTCATACAACAATTTGTAATAGCTTTTTAAAATATTGTTTCACAGACTTATTTTTCAACTGATATTTGGCTTCGTTTAGTCAACTTCAAAATATTCCCCAGGCACATGTTTCAAGTGTTGAACTAAGCACTAATATCCCTAACACACAGGTTAATTGGTATATGCTTGGGCACACTGTTGACAAATAATTTGCTATTTTCAACAAACATATACGAATGGGATTGAGCATAAACATGATATTATGTATTTGAATAGGTGAAAGCTTATTGTATTTAAAATCTACTTCTCTGGAATTGAATAAAGGCTATTAACACTATTCCACTAAATATGTTTTGTGTTCAGAAAGGTTTATGATGGGTTTTGCATTCAGATTCCTTCTCAAACACTAGGATTAAAGACAGCAGTAAAGAAAAGCCATCAGATTTCAGGGGAAAAAGGCATTTAGACAGAACTGCTGGGCTCTGTAGGGGTCTCATGTTTTCAACCGTACATCCTGAGTCAAGATAAAAAGTGACTTCATTCCAAATAGACATACACAATCCAACGTTGCACAAAAAGGTGCCAGGACTAAAGTAAGCTGTGTCACTTTTTTGAACCTATATTTTGTGTTTCAAGACTAATGTCACATTACCAGTCCAATACTTATATTAGTACAACAGAAGTAGAAGTTCGCTATGTGAAGAAATTGTGAATTTTGTTGACTTTACAACCACTTAAGAGTTTTACCATAATTCAATGGCCTGCCCCCAAATTTCTCTATCACTCGAGCATTTGAGAAACAAGTTTCGTAACTCTGCCATAGACCTACTGAATCAAAGTCTTCAGAAGCAGGGTCCGGGAATCTATATATTGAAAGCTCCCATGAATTTATAAAATCCTGCTAGTTTAAGAACCACTAAGTTCACCGTTCTGAATGTAAAAGCATGAAGATATTATAATCATACACCCACGGCCTTCCTGCGGTTTGTGGGTAGTTGCTTATTTTCATTGGTTGCTTGTTTTTGTTGAAAACTAACACCTCTTGGTGAACTAGACGGTTAGATATTACTGATAGGTGTTTTAATTCATTGTGATTCAATGGGCTTTAATACCCGTACATTATTAATAGCTTTAATAACCAGTACATTGGTTCTCAGATTTTAATATGCATTAGAATCATCTGGGGTTTTATTAAAATGCAGATTCTTGGGCCCCATCTGTTACTGTAACTCAGTAAGTCTTATGTAGGAAGATGAAATTAACATTTTTAATAGCACCCTAGACGCTTTGAAGAGCCAGTTGAAGTAATGCTGCTGTAGTAAGTGCAGTGTGTTCTAAGATCCTACCTTGCATTTGTGTGGTGATTTGCGCTTTATGAAGAATGCTAATATTCACACTCTTATTTAATCTTTACATGTTGGGAGGTAAGACAGGTATCAGTACTCCCACATGGCAGATGAAGTTCAAAAATGTGGCAAATATTAAATACCAGATCCAGTAATCAAAACTAATACCATATCCAATGCTCCTCCCAGAAATGAAAATAAAGAAAAAAATACCAAAACATTATAATGTGCTCACCAAATCTTAAATCAGACATTTACCTGTCTAAAGATCTTCAGAAATTACTTTCAAGGAAAATCTAGAGCAAAGTTGAATAGGTTGAGTGTCTGAAACAAAATCCAAATCTAAATTCTCTCTCTCAAATCAACAAATAATTTTAGAGAATCTATTTTATGCTAGATACCATGATAAGTATTAATAAAATTCCAAAATGGAATTTTTCAAAAAAACAAAAGTTAACCAATATTAAAAGTGTGAGGAGTATTGAAAAATATTGGAGAAGTGTTATGGACTGAATACTTGTGTCTCCCAAAAATTCAAAAGTTGAAACCTGTATTAGTCCATTTTCATGTTTCTGATAAAGACATACCCAAGACTGGGCAATCACAAAAAAAAAAAAAAAGAGATTTATTGGACTTATAGTTCCACATGGCTGGGGAGGCCTCACAATTATGGTAGAAGGCAAGGAGGAGAAAGTCATGTCTTAGGCGGATGGTGGCAGAGAAAAAGAGAGCTTGTGCAGGGAAGCTCCTGTTATTAAAAACCATCAGAACTCCTGAGACCGGTTCACTATCATGAGCACAGCATGGGAAAGAGCTGCCCCCATGATTCGCTCATCTCCCACTGGGTCCCCTCCCACAACACATGGGAATTATGGGAGTTACAAAATGAGATTTGGGTAGGGACAAAGAGCCAAACCATATAAAAACCGAATCTTCATGATGGCACTATTTGGAAGTGGCACCTCTAAGAAAATAAGTAAGGTTAAACGAGGTCATAAGGATGAGGGTCTCATCTGATAGGATTAGTGACCTTAGAAGAGGTGCCAGAGTTGTCTCCCTCCTATGCATGCACTGAGAAAAGGCCACGTGAAGACATGCAAAGATAGTGACTATCTACAAGCCAGGAAGAGAGGCCTGTTCAGAAACTGAATTTGCCAGCACCTTGACCATGGACTTCTACCCTCCAGAACAATGAAAAAATTAATTTCTGTTGTTTATACCATCCAGTCTGTGGTGTTTTGTTATACAGAGTATATGAATAATACAGGAGGGAAGGCCTAGACATTAGGGGCTATGGTTGAATTTAGTAGTGTGTGGTGTTGGGCCTAAGAGTACGACCCAATATTATGTGCTGCCTAGACATCTGGAATAACCACAAAGGCCTCAAATGGCCTAACTGCAAGTTCCTTTCCCCACTCTACTCCCATAGATGAGATCCAGCAGCAGAACAGCCCGACTTATCAAAAGATTTATTCCACAGTAGTGGCCTTCAGTTCCCTTCCAGCCCATGGAATTATTCAAACAAGTCAATCATACTCTCCCATGGGAACTAGGGGTTACTCCAACCTCTTGATACTACAAAGCCTGCTTCCCATAGCCCATGCTTATTCACTTTGTTCCCAAGCACAACCCCATGTGGCCCTGCAAGGCCTGTGACATTCTCCTCCCTCAAGTTGTGAGTATGTGGAATTAATAAACTGTTGTCCTGTCACCTCTCCAGCATCGGGTATTGCATGATCAGCTATCTCCATAGTTACAGAATAGAAATTCGTCCCTCACCAGTAGGGTGAAGAGGAAAAGATTAAAACACATTGATAGGGCTGGATCTACCTACCACTGATATCAAAAGATTCAATGTAACAGAACAATCTTTTATCATTGGTTTAATTACAGTATTTTTTGAAAATGCCATTGGAAATCATATTCGCCAGTCAGATTTTTAGAGCAGGGGACCTGAACAAGTAGAGGTGGACTTCTTTTCACACATTAAAGGAGGTCTTCCAAATAAGTCACATTAAAATTGGGCAATGTCACGTTTTACTTTCATTTCCAAGTGATTTTGGCTAGCCCATTTGCCATATAATTCTGTCAATATTTAATCCATTTGACTCTTAAAGAAAATAGCTCATAATCTGTAAACAAAGATGGATAAATACTAGAAAATCTCCGTAAGGAAGAAAACTGTGTGGCAAATAATTTAAAACAAAGACATAATTTACAATGCATACAGACCCCTACTACATCATGTTTCGAAGGACAATGCTCTTGTATTTTTAATTTCCTTAAAGAAAAGCACATCTTTGCAGCATTTCTCTTATTTCCCCATCTAAGTAGCACATGAGCTGCTCAAAACTGACACATTCAAGTGCCACCAGCAAGGCCTGAATGAGAAAGACTTTGTAATTCAGTTTCTGTGATCTTTTATATAAATATTGCTTTGAGTTGGACAGTAGAAAAGCCCAGGGTAGCACTATAATGCCAACTTGACAGACACTTTACAACCTCTGCCAGTATCACACTATATCAGAATCTTGCTTAAGCATGAAAGAAGAATGTTCCAGAAATCACTTGAGGTGATAAACTAGTCCCCAAAGAGACTTAGAGTTGATTTCTCAGCTAAGTATTTCTCCACCTTTTTCATTATGCCTCCTGAAAACAAGAATGCAGAGAAGGGACCATTCTACATGGAAAAGCTCCTCAGCAGAAAGTTGTGGTTTGGGCTCTGGGCTCTTGATATCTCACTGGCTTGAGATTTCTGCTGCACCCCTTACTAGCTGCAAGACCTTCAGCAAGTTTTTCTTTCTCTCTGTACCTCAGCTTCTCCATGTTTAAATAGAAACAATTTCAGCACCTCAGTATGGAAAAGGAATGAATCACTGACTCTATGCTAGGCCCGTAGAACTGTACTTGGTTTACAGTAAATGTTCAATAAATACTAGCCACTTTTATTATAATCTTTTTCGATTTTACTCCCCTTCAAACTGTGAGACATTCTTGCTTACAATAAAATCATCTATTCATTGCTGAACAGGACCTTCAAGACGATTTAATTCAATTCTTCTTTCCTTCTGTTTTATGGTTGAGGAAACTGAAACTCAGTATCATGTGCCCAAAGTCTTGGTAGAGTCAAAAATAGAACTCAGGAATCTGGATTCCCAGAATTTTAAGAGCAGAAACACCCTTTCAAAAAGAACTCTCAGTGGTCTCATTTAATTGTGACCCAGATATCCGCCTTATGCAACCTGTCTTAGAGGAAATCTCAAGCTCAAATTTATTTTCTACTTCAGTTTTCCTTTAAGTCAGATGGATTCTTTTTTTTTCCACTAATCCTTTAATGAGAAAAATGTGAGTTGTACCTACCACAAAGAGCTTCAAGTTTCTATACCAACTCCAAAGACCAAACAATTGAACACAACCTGAAGCATCATTTTTAATGTGAAAAGTTTCAAAACCTTAACTCACAAAAACATCCCTATAGGGGTGTTATGAACATATGATGGGGAAAACACAATCTCTTCAATAAATAGTGCTGAAAAAACTGAGTACTCACATGCAGAAGAATAAAACTAGATCCCTGTCTCTCAACACATACAACAATCAAATCAAAATGGATTAAAAACTCAAATCTAAGACCTCAAACTACAAAACAACTAAAAAAATACTGAGACAATTATCCAGAACATTGGTCTGGGCAAAGATTTCTTGAGCAATATTTGAAAGCACAGACAATCAAAGCAAAAATAGACAAATGGGATAAGATCAAGCTAAAAACATTCTGCACAGTAAAGGACACGTAGTTAAAAGACAACACACAGAATGGGAGAAGATATTTGCAAACCATTCATCTGACAAAGGATGAATAACCAAAATATATAGGAAGCTCAAACAACTCTATAGGGAAAAATATCTAATAATCCAGTAAAAAAAATGGGCAAAAGATCTAAATAGACATTTCTCAAAAAAGACATACAAATAGCAAACAGGTATATGAAAAGGTGCTCAACATCACTGATCATCAGAGAAATGCAAATCAAAACTACAATAAGATATAATCTCACCCAGTTAAAATGGCCTTTATCCAACAGACAAGCAATAATGAATGCTGGTAAGGATGCGGAGAGAGGGGAACTCTCATACACTGTTGGTAGGGATGTAAATTAGTATGGTTGCTGCAGAGAACAGTATGGAGGTTCTACAAAATGCCTGATAGAATTACCATATGACCCAACAATTCCACTACTAGGTATTTATGCAAAGGAAACGAAATCAGCATGTTGAAGAGATATCTGCATCCCCTTGTTTATTACAGCACTGTTCACAATAGCTAATATTTGAAAACAAGCTAAGTGTCCATCAATAGAAAAACAGATAAAGAAAATGTGGTACATATAGACGATGGAGTGCTATTCAGTCATACAAAAGAATGAGATCCTGTCATTTGCAACAACACGGATACAACTGGAAGATACGTTAAGTAAGCCAGGTACAGAAAGACAAACTTCACATATTCTCACTCATTTGTGGGATCTAAAAATAAAAATAATTGAACTCATGGAGATAGAAAGTAGAAGGATGGTTACCAGAGGCTTGGAAGGATAATGGGCAGTGAGGGGAACAGGGATGGTTAATGGGTACAAAAATATACTTAGGTAGAATGAGTAAGATCTAGTATTTGGTAGCACAACAGGGTGACTACAGTCAACAATAATGTATTGTACATTTCACAATAACTAAAAGAGTGTAATTGGAACATTTGTAACACAAAGAAATGATAAATGTTTTAGAGACCAGAAACCCCATTTACGCTGATTTGATTATTTCACACTGCATGCCTGTATCAAAATATCTCATAACCCCATAAATATATATACTTACTATGTACCCATAAAAATAAAAAATAAAAAACAAAACTTAAAAAATAAAAACTAAATGAAATAGCAGAACAAATATCAGTATTCTTGATAGGCGTGGCCTTACTACAGAGCATTACCGCATTATCAAATTGGTGCTGTCCAGGCCTCTCTTGCTTATATGATCTAGCCCTGTACAGAAAGGTATCTAAGAAATTGATCTTTGTCTGGGAAGACTGAAGTTTTGCTCTTGGATAGTAAGGACAAGAAGTTCCCAATCTAAAGCCTTGTATAAAGAAAATCACTGACAATATTAAATCTAGTTTAGATCTAGTTGAGATAATTTATAGGTGATTTTTCCTTCCTACATCTGTAATGTGAAATTGGAATTTTCATATACATTTACACTTGGATGTTCAAAAGCTATTTCAGATTTGAATCAGAATATAGTAGTAACATTTGTATTCATGTGCTACTTTTGCAGGAGGAATGTAGGGGGCAGGGAAGAAAGGGATGCCCTGACATATAGAGGTACAGAAATGGAAATTGTCCATATTCTTATAGGTGCTCGTCACAGTGTTTAAATGATGAACATTTGAGCCAAATTATTAAGTTTTGCTACAAAGGAGGCAGCAGCAATGTAATTCTAATTTCTTTTAACCAAAATGTAATTTCATCTCTAGCCTATTTAGTTTTAAATACTTGACAGTAGAATGGACTATGACATTTATCCCAAAAATATTTATTTATTAAGTAAATATCTTAAAAGTCAGCATTAAAAGATACTGCCCATATGCCCTAAGTTAAGTGACATCATGGAATACTTACAGCAAAGTTTCTAAAGGTTCACAGCCATTTTTCCAACTCATCTAAGTCCATAACAAATGAGTATGGAATCTCCATAGATTTTTCTGCACATAATGAATTTTGATAATATGGTAAAGGTCAGAAACTCAAATAAGGTGATCATGAGTCTCATTATTTCCAAACAATATGAAATATGCTATTTAATATCCTTTTTCTCTTCTGTGTGCCCTTTCCTTAATTTTTAAAGCAAACAATTAATCCTATGCTTTGCACCAGCATGTTTTGATTAATAAGGATTTTATAACTTATGAAACAATCCAATAGCTCACTGCATTATATAATGGAAGAGTCAGCATAGAGGATTCTGGAAGATTTCATTTGAAAGTTTTCACATAATGAAAAGTCATTATTTACTTTCCCTACAGAACTGGCTTGTAGCTTATTCTGTGGATATTTCCCAAGTAAATAAATATATTAATTTCTTAGAATAAAAGCATATACATTTTAAAAGAAAGCCCCTGGAAGCACACCTACTCTTATTTTGTAAAATGCTGAGGTCATCTTAACATGGGAAAACAAAAAGGTGCCCTTAACAACTGAAAAACATAGCAGTATTAAGACAAGACTTTGAAAATACAGTTATTAGGGAGAAAATAATTTCTAGTACTGCAAGGTCTTTGTTTATTCAATACAATGTCATTTGAAAAGACTTCACACCTATATAATCTTTCAAGAAGGAAATTACATTGAATATACGACGGAAACCTTATTTAAAGCAACATTATCTGTGTCTCTTTCTTCTCCAGCTCCATAAGAGGATTGCGTCTTTAGTTAAGAGCCTTTTTGCTTTCAGTTCTATTATCTTGCTTTTTATAACAAATTTTGAGCTAAAGCTACACCAAGTAAGATCAGTAACAGTCTTAGTCTCTCAAACCTTGAAAAAATACACAGAAAAGCCAACTACTATCTTTTATTTTTTCTCATTATTAAACGTGCATCATGTTGATTCATCTTCAAGAAGATGTGAGAACTCAACATCTAGTGGTAAAGTGGATAAATGGGAAAGAAATCAAAGCAGCAGTTAAATTGTAGGAAAGGACTATAAAGAAAAGTATAGAAGACATTCTAGATAGAGGATCATGGCCAATACAGAGAAGGCACAATGTCACATGCATTCAGGAAAATAGTCATTATGACTCCTTCCATCATCAGTCTCAGCAGAGAAAAAGAATGATGGTGAGAAGTCTTATTGCAACTATCTCTAATAACTCCCAGTCATCAGTCCTGGGTTGTAGCCAAGTTGGCCTCACTACCACCTGTCCCCACTTGTGCTGTTTTCATCTCTATGTTTTTCTTTGTCTTCTCTCTTTCCAGAGGACCTTCCTCCTCACTCTTCACTGGCTAGCCACATCTTATCCTTCTAATAATCAAGTGTCAATTCTACCTCCTCAAGGAAACATGCTTCATCACAGCTGCTGGAAGTGATCTTTCCTCAGATAAGACCTTGAAGCTCTTAAATCTAGCCCCCAAATCTGTCACATGCTTACCTCCCAAAGAAAAGTTCTTTCTTCCTGCATGCACCATCTTGTTTCTCCTTTTCTTTGTAATTCCTATCATTCACCAAGATTCCCTTATCAGGGGAGATGGAATTTGAGATAAGCCCCAAGTGTTGGCTGGGTTTTTTTTTTTTTTTTTTGAGACGGAGTCTTGCTCTGCCGCCCAGGTTAGAGTGCAGGGGCGCGATCTCGGCTCACTGCAAGCTCCACCTCCCGGGTTCACACCATTCTCCTGCCTCAACCTTCCAAGTAGATGGGAATACAGACGCCCACCACGACGCCCGGCTAATTTTTTGTATTTTTTAGTAGAGACGGGGTTTCACCGTGTTTGCCAGAATGGTCTGGATCTCCTGACCTCGTGATCCACCCGCCTGGGCCTCCCAAAGTGTTGGGATTACAGGCTGGATTTTATACATATGATGAGAGAGATGGAAGAAAATCCCAAGTCAGACCAAAAAGTTTAACCAAGAAGTGTGACCTAAGACTGGGCAGGCCTTACATAGGGTAAAATGAGTATCTAAGATGTGGAAGGTGGTTCATGCAGAGCATGAGTCCTTACTCTTGTTCAGGTTGATGAAAAGTAATAAATTGGTGCATGCAATATCACATAAACTATCCATAATGCAAACAATTCTAAAATAAAATGTGATTAAATAAAATTGCATATAGCATTAAAACTACAAACATATTTCTTCAAAAAACACAAATCTGTCCAATTAGACTTTTTTTTTTTTCTCAACATTTTCTGTTTGCCACTTGCTCACTGATCATGTAATGGACTGAAGCAAATTCCAAAGTTTTGTGGAGAGGAGATAGAGTGTGGGAAGAAAAAAATAATCAGAGAAAGTCGATTCATTAACTATATTGCTTTCTGAGAACTTCAGGAAAACTCTTCTTTAATCTAGTCTAGAAGCTTGGTTGAGAGTCACTGATTTAGGGCAATAGGAGAGAATGAAGTTACACAGTTAGAGAGAGGTCAGCTCACTTGTATGAGTCTGGGTTCAGCCACAAACACTCAAGAGAGCATTTACTGCTTCCCCTCTGTGTGAAGTATCAGTAGAATTTAATGTGCCTAAACACTCCATTCAGATATGCTGCTTTAAAATATATATTTCCTCTACTTTTCCCTGAACTATTTTCTTCTTGCCTAGTTGATTGGTGTAACTGTGTAAGCATTTGGCATTCGAGCTGAATAAGAATGAGACGAAATGGCAGCTCTCCCAGCCCTCTTATTTCAGCACATAGAAGTAAAACTGGCATTGCAGAGAATGTCATAATTCATGTGTGTCAGTCCTGAGGTGTGTGAAAGTGGTTGGGAGCAGGAATGCCACAGCCTATTCAAAACCACAGATAAGAACAGATACTCTATCCTGTTGTCCAGAGTGACATCTACTGGATCAGCAACTTCAAGACATAAATGCAAAACATTTCTCCCTTTACTCTTAAACAAAAGCAGAGAGGTGGAGGTGCAAAGATATGTAAAATATGGAAAGGCCAGTGGATCCTAGAAGTCTATTTGGGCCCAGAGTCTCCCCAGTAACTGGAATGCTGATGTACCAGCTTCTCAGGAGAAAAGTGGCTACTGGAAGAGAAAAAGTTTCAGAACAGGTAAAATGGAGAGAAACGGGGATAATGTCACACTTCTGTTTTTTCCTTTTGAAGAGAGAACACCTTCTCCCAATCTAAACAGTGGAGTTACCAACTTCCTAATCTTACCAAAAAGAGAGCCAATTTTCCTGTTGAGAGAGAGGTAACAATGTTCAATCTGCCAAAACTAAATGAACCAATTAAAGTGCACAACTACATACCACCTACATAGCAAAAGGTCTAGGCTGTCTGCTAAGAGAGTTGTGGCCCTGCTTCAACATTAAGTCTACTTTAAAAACAACAAATGAGGAGAGTATCCAGAGAGTTGCTTCCACATATTTCCTTTTACAGTAATATTAAATGGCTATAATCAAGCAACAATAATCATATACACAGAGCACGTTTTAAATAGGCTGAGGAGGATAGAGGTACAAACTGTGATTTCTGCCTCTTAATAGCTTATAATCTTCTTGGGGGTAAATGACACATCCCCACACAAAAGCAACCAACACCAGGTAATGAGTGTTCAATATCAAGTGAGAGATCACAGTAACTTTTCCTTCCAGCTGTTCTTCATTCTGCAGGGGCTTTTCTTTCTTAATCTTCTCCATCCCCCCAAAAAATTTTCAAATATGAATGCATACTGAAAAATAATATTTTACCCTTTCCTCATAAATACCACCTTCTTCCTTTTACGCTCCACTTTCTTTAAAGACTAATATGCCTTACTGTCTTCTCCTCGTCTAGCACAAGCCCCTCAACCCACTGCACTATGACTCGGGCTCCACCATCTCACCAAAACACAAACTCTTGCTAAAGTAGAAAATGACTTCCTAGTTGTCAAATCCAAAGGGTACAGTTCACCTAAGTTTAATTTAATGTCTCTTTGCTTGTGATTTTCTCTGTCTTGGCTTCTAGATCACTAGTTCTGATTTCACTTCCTCATTGC
Organism: Colobus angolensis palliatus; assembly: GCF_000951035.1. NCBI lineage: Eukaryota > Metazoa > Chordata > Mammalia > Primates > Cercopithecidae > Colobus > Colobus angolensis. The sequence continues at coordinate 982,417 of NW_012116366.1, forward strand.
TAAATTCTCCTTCTAAGCTCAAGTAGTCCATCCATAAGCATTTCTGTGAAAGACTGTGTTAGACACTGGGGACTTAGAAATGAACAAGTTGCTTTCCCTACTGTTAATTTCTCTTCCTCGAGATCATCTCTTAAACACTTGTGGTCCATGGGTTTTTTCAGTCCTCAGACCTCTTCTTATGCAATAGTCTCTCTAAAAGAAGCTTATCCAATTTCACTAGCTGCAGCCTCTACAAGGATTTTTCTTACACCTGTATATCCAGGTCTCCTTTCTGCTGCTCTCCAGTCCTTGGTTTCCAACTACCAACTAAACATCTCTATCTGAATATCCCAAAGGCATATAAATGCCAACATTAAAAGCTGGATTCATTATCTTCTTTGCTAAAAACTTCCCTTATGCTCACACTAGAACCTTGTCCTCCATTCACTTTCTTTTTTTCTGTCGCATCCAGCTGAATAGCGTGTTCCAATAATTCTGTTAAAAATTGTTTTGTCCAGGTGTGGTGGCTCATATCTGTAATTCTGCTGTTTTGGGAGACTGAAGTGGGAGAACCTCTTGAACCCAGGAGTTCAAAGCTTCAGAGAGCTACGACTGCATGACTGCACTCCAGCCTGTGTGAGACAGACCTGGTCTCAAAAAAAAAAAAAAAAGTGGTTTTGCCCCTCCATTAAAAAGTGGGCAAACGACATTAAACAGATATTTCTCAAAAGAAGACACAGAAGCAGCTGACAAACATAAAAGAATGCTCAACATCACTAATCATTAGAGAAACACAAATTAAAACCACTATGAGATACCATTTTACACCAGTCAGAATTGCTAGAAAAGTTAAAAAACAACAGATGTTGGTGTGAGTGCAGAGAAAAGGGAATGCTTATATACTGTTGACGGGAATATAAATTGGAACAACCTCTACGGAAAAGAGTATGGAGATTTCTCAAAAGATTAAAAATAGAGCTACCCTTTGACTCAGCAATCCCACTACTGGGTATCTACCCAAAGGAAAAGAAATCTTTATACAAAAAAGACACCTGCAGTTGCAGGTTTATAGCAGCACTATTCACTATAACAAAGTAACCTAACTATCCATCAACAATTTACTGGATAAAGAAAATGCAGTGTATACACACCATGGAATACTATACAGCCAGTAAAAAATAATGAAATCATGTCCTTTGCAGCAACATGGAGACCAATATCCTAAGGGAAATAACTTAGAAGCAGAAAATCAATTACTGTGTGTTCTCACTTATAAGTGGAAGCTAAACAATGGATACACATGGACATAAAGATAGGAAAGATAAACACTGGGGACTCAAAAGGGGGAAGAGATAGGAAGGCAGTGAAGGTTAAAAAATGACCTGTTGGGTACAATGTTCACTATTTTGGTGACAGGTACACTAGAACTCCTACCATTACAAAATATATCCACGTCACAAACCAGCACGTGTACCTCCAAACCTAAAATAAAATAAAATTTTAAGAATTGTTTTGATGTAAATTTCTACTATTAAAAAAAATTAAATTAAATAGCCTTCATCAGTTCTTTCTCTCTCCAGTCTCTCTCCTTGTAATCTTCTTCAAAACTTCTACCAAAGGTTTTTTTTCTGAAACGCAAATCTGTTCATGGCACTCTTTTACCAAAATTACCTCATGATTTCCTACAGCACAGAATGAATATTAAATTCTTTGGTAAATTGTTCTGTGTGCTCCATGAGCCCCCCTCCCCTACAATCTATCCAATTCAGAATCATCTTTCATTTCTCCCTGAGACACTCCACAAACTGCAGATATGCTGAACGGCTTAGCATTCCCCAAATATGAGTGGTTATCCACACATGGATGCCTCTGAACAGGGCACTCCTGCACAGCTCTTTTCAGAGAAGAAGGTCACTAAGGCTATTTGAACAACTCCAAAATTAAGTCCAGGAGCCTAGGCTTGAATAAAGTGCTAGAGAGTAAGAAACTGAAGGTGCAAAAGGGCACTCAGTTTATTTCTCCAAGAAGTTTTCCACGGGAAGAAAACCCTTGAGAAGTCAGGGTCACAGCCAGCCAGTTCTATGCATTAAACCAGAATAATGAAAGTGAGAAAATGTACCACAGAAAAAAGTCAGCCAGTACTCCTTGTGATTGCCATGTTGAGCTGCTCTTTGAAGCCAGGCAGAGAATCAAATCTGATTCTTAAAGGGCTCATGGCAGTCTGAAAATATACATCAAATCACATTCAATAATCAACCAAAAGAAAGCCTTTTTTAGTTGCTGCTATATTTTCAAATCTCTATTTAGATTAATAAATACACTTCTGGAGGAGGTTAACCATATGAGGCAATTTCTCTCTTTTGCTAACAGCCAAGATGAAAAAAATAATAAATCACAGGCAAAACAAAAACTTGCACCAAAAAACTCACAATCCACATGTCAAGTAAACCAATATCTAATGTATGGCATGATTTTGAATAATTAGTAGCATGCATAGAAGAAAAACTATTTGAATTTGATTCCTATGGCATTCTCCCTTCAGCAGCACGAGTTTAGTGATACACATTTATTCACAGTACTGGGCTCTCCAAGAAATAATATTACTGAGCACTCTCTAAGTGCCATGCAGTGCTCTGAAGACATTACAAGTACTCACATATTTAATGATCATAACAACACTATCAGGTAGATATTATTTTATGGTCATTTTACATATAGAGAAATTGAGGCAGAGAAGTCATTTATCCAAAATTATGAAAGCCCAGCCAGAAAGTAGTGTAGTACAACTATCTGATCTTTGACAAACATGACAAAAACAAACAATGGGGAATGGACTCCCTATGCAAGAAACAGTGCTGGGATAACTAGCTAGCCATATGCAGAAAATTGAAACTGGATTCCTGCCTTACACCATACACAAAAATTAACTCAAGATGGGTTAAAGACTTAAATGTAAAACCCCAAACTATAAAAACCCTGGAAGACAACCTAGACAACACCATTCAGGACATGGGCACAGGAAAACATTTCACAACAAAGATGCCAAAAGCAATTGCAACAAAAACAAAAATTGACAAATGGCATGAAATTAAACTAAAGAGCTTCTGCAAGCAAAAGAAACTATCAACAGAGTAAACAGGCAACTTACAGAATAGGAGAAAAATTTGGCAAACTATGCATCTGACAAAGGTCTAATATCCACCATCCATAAGGAACTTAATTTACAAGAAGAAAACAAGCCCATTAAAAAGTGGCAAAGGACATGAACAGACACTTCTCAAAAGAAGACATACATGCGGCCAATAATCATATGGAAAAAAGCTCAATACCATCGATCATTAGAGAAATGCAAATCAAAACCACAATGAGATACCATCTCACACCAGTCAGAATTGCGATTATTAAAAAGTCAAAAATAAAGATGCTGGCGAGTTTGTGGAGAAAAAGGGATGCTTATACACTGTAGGTGGGAGTGTAAATTAGTTCAACCATTGTGGAAGACAGTATGGTGATTCCTCAACTACTTAAAGAAAGAAACATCACTTGACCAAAAACATCTCATTACTGGGTACATACCCAAAGGAATATAAATTGTTCTATTATAGAAACACAGGCATATGTATGCTCATTGCAGCAGTATTCACAATAGCAAAGACATGGAATCAACCTAAATGGCCATCAATGGTAGACTGGATAAAGAAAATGTGGTACATATATACCATGGAATACTATGCAATCATAAAATAGAATGAAATCATGTCCTTAACAGGGTCATGGATGGAGCTTGAGGCCATTATCCTTAACAAACTAACACAGGAACAGAAAACCAAATACCACATGTTCTCACTTATAAATGGGAGCTAAATGATGAAAACACATGGACCCACAGAGAGGAACAACACACACTGGGGCTTATCGCAGAGTGGGGAGTAGAAGGAGGGAGAGGATGAGGAAAAATAACTAATGGGTACTAGGTTTAATACCTAGGTGATGAAATAATCTGTACAACAAACCTCCATGACACATATTTACCTATGTAACAAACCTGCACATATACCCCTGAACTTAAAAGTTTTAAAAAACACAAAAAAAGATCCTCAGGTACATTAGTTAGAGTACCTAAAACTAAAATTGTTGAAAGCAGTTGTCCATGGAGAGTAGAACTCTGAATGAGAAAGGGAAGGTAAAGAATGATTTTAGCTTTTCCATGTTATTTTCTTTGTTGTTTGCATTTTTCCCTTAAGGTTGAAAGCAATTTGAATGACTCTGAAATGATAAATTATTAATAAAACAAGTTATAAAATGATATGCATACTCATATATGTATCTATAAGTGTGTGTAGACATATATATGTGTGTGTGTGTGATCCCATACACATGCACACACAAGATGGAGAGTAAAAACAGATATAGACGGCTAGATATATTGAAAGAGAGATGTTAATATTCACAATAATTATTGCTAGAGAGTGACATTAATGCTTCTTCTTTAGGCTTTTATTTTCATTTTTCTTACAGTAAGTATGTACACTGTTTCATAATTAGAAATATATATGTATTTTTAAACAGCATTGTTGTGTTTATTCATTGTTCGGAGGGTGGGAATGGAAAGGATTATTTACCTTATTAAAAGGAATTTTTTTCTGCTAAAAAAATAAAGTTGTTTTTTAAACACTTTATTTAACCTTCTAGAAGCTCCAATTCTTCAGGAATCTAGACCTTTCTTTGACAAGTTCATCAGTGCCAAGACCTCTTAAAGTCAAAGAAAACTGTACTTGTCTGACAATTCTACTGCTACATAATATTCAAATATCATTCAGCCCTGTACAACTCAGATCTTATGGAAAAATCTACTTTTCACATTTGACCCTCTTATTAATATATAAAGCCTATCGGGCTTAAACGCAGATTTTCAATACTACAAACAAAAAGTCTTTTCCAAGGTAGGCATGCTTACAGTCACAGGACCTATCTGGCCTCTGTGACAACTATCTATCATGAACCTTGACAATAAAATAAACACAGACGTTTAAGAAAATCTACATCAGCTGACACAATGTACAGTTTCCAGGGGAATAGAATGGATTTTACAGTAGCTAAAGAGCTCAATAAATCCTTCAGCACAATCCTTCACCTTCAGGCGGATAAAACACCATTATCATATTACAGATAAATCAACTGAGACCCAGTGAGGGTTAGTGCCTTCCCCTAGGTCATAGAGATAATGTGTGAGAAAAGAGGAATTAAAACTCAAGCCATCTACTTTCCCCCGAAAAAGCTTCTCCTGACACAATACACGGTGTCGTTGGATAACGGTAAGAGAGATATGCCCGTGTCACTAACTCAGAGATGATCTTCTTACTGACTTCTGTTCAAGAGACTATTAACAACAAGGTCTATGCAGAGTTCATCTCTCACCTGGATTCCCTGCAGCTTCTTCCTGAGACTTCAGATAGTCCCAGTGCTAGTCGCTGCTTCTCCAGATGTTTTTGATTTCCCCCAAGTGATTTTCTAGACTCACATTCACACCTCCTATTTATAGACCAGTGGCAGTGTCTTTGCCCCTGCCTCTAAACCTTTCACCAGAAAAGCCTGCACTCTCCTTACCCTCTCAGACTGTCTACTTTTTCACATAGTTAACCTCCAAATACATTTTCTCCTGGGTCCTCAGTTGTAAAACCTTATCATTCTCTTTGTTTGTGAATCTCAAGAGATTCTTTAACTCCTTACACCGAACTCCAAAGCAGACAGCAAGTCACCCTTTCCTTCCTCTCTCAACACTTCTCTTTTTCCTTCATCCTTTGGTCGTGTGTAAATACCTGCATCCAACAGTATATTTGAGGGCAGCATGAACTGTGAGACATATGTGCAAAAACCCCAGTCACCTTTACTCACTCATTTAATAAATGTCTTTTAAGTGACCACTATATGTCAGACCCGGGTATTCATGTTCAGTATTTGAGAATGAATAAGGTCAAAGACACTATTCCTAACCTTAAGCATCTCAGAGACTTGGGTGAAGAGAATGGGAGTGCCAAGCTGTAAGGCACATGTACAGTTAGTCATACTACCATGCTCTATTACACTGCAGTACTGTACTCAATATATGTGAAAAGTGCTAAGGCAAAAGAGAGAAAAGCAGTATTAATTCCACATGACATTTGAGCCAGGTTTAGAAGGGTTACTACAAAATCATCCGGATGCAGGGCAAGAAACTTCCAAGGAAAAGGAACAGAAGACTGGGATAAAAGAATCCCAGTGAGAGGGGGTATTATTATTATTTAGTTCAATTTGCCAAGGTAGCATATGACATCATGTACTAGATGGCAGTAAATAAACGCTGCTGTCTGCAATGGAGACACAGCCCAAAGTTAAACCTGAGTAAACTTGGCTCCCTCTGTGAACTGTCACCCTTGAATAAACCAACACTGCCTGGCTCCTGTGGCATCTTTTATTTTAAAGGACATTGGGAAGTTAATCATAAAGCAGCAAAAACAAAAGCTGTCTATATTCCCCTGCAAAAAAAAAAAAAAAAAAAAGGGCTCCTTTAGAGGAGATGTTGAGGCTAAGAAAACAAATAAAAGTTGTTCTGAAAGGAGAGGCAATTAAATTTTTGCCAAACATGACAGGAAGTTGAGAACTGAAGCAGACAGAGTAATGTCTACCTTTGGCACAGCAGACAGGCAGGAGAAGAGTATGTGTCTTTGATGGCAGACTTTATTTTAAAGGTGTTAACTGACATTTCGAAAGGACATGAAAACATGGAGACGAGAGAGCTCTTCAGGGCCCTGCTGTCTGGGCTGCAGAAGCTCCCAAGTGCCCCCAGGGTTTTCATTTTCCCAGACTAAGGCTAGCACAAGATAAGGTGCGGAAAAGAAAAGAAGAAAAATAAAACAAGTCTCTATCTTAAAGCAGCCACATGAATTCATATGATGCATTTAAGTCGAAAGTGTAAAGAGAAAGACAGTTCCTAGCTCCTGAAAGAACCTTGCAGAGGTATGCTCAGTTGTTACGGAAGGGCAGAGTTATGTCCATCATCTGACCACTCAACAAAGTGCATATATGTTTTTATAAAGAAGCCTGTGACAACAGCAGAACAGGAACAAAAGCTCATTTCTAAGGCAACTGGTTACTCGAGTATTGGAGAAATCCCCCTTGTGGATTTCCCAAAGGCACTCTTAGAACTGAGCAGATGCTGGTAGTCAAGAACCGAGTGTACTGAGGCATCTCAATCTACAGCTCATTTCCCTTACCTCTCTCATTGCTTCCCTATCAGTCCTGCTCAATGAAGGCACAACCTACGTTTATTATCTCTTGATGCCCCTAAAGCATTTTATCCCACCAAAGAAGCTTAGATTTATTTGAATATTTCATACATCTTCACTGTGCTTTGTACTTCTTATAACCCAAATTTCTCCTTCTATCCCAGAAGCAGTAGGTATTTCCCTAGATCTTTAAAGTGAGGGGAATAAGAGTTTTCTCCACATTTAGGATTCATATCATTGAGAAAGGAGAATAAAGGATAGAAACTGGAAAGGTTGAATAGCCAATAAGAGTATGATTCAGAGGAATGATCTATTTCCAGTTCTACACTGACCAACATTCACTTAAGCTCAATACAAGTAAATGCAGAAGAGGAAGAAGAGATGAAACATATAGGAAAATATCATGGGTACCCACTCCACCCTTTTTGGCTTCTCACATTAGGATTCTTCACAAAATCTCAACAACCTAGCCTTTCCAACTCACCTTGATAGCAACTCACTGTCTTCTCCAACCAATGCTACCATTCAGGAATATTTACCAAGTCCCCAATCTAGGTGAGATGTTACATTAGAGGATACAGAAATGAAGATACTGTGCTGGCTTAGCAAAAACAACATAGGAAGTACCAGGACAGGGATAGCAGAAGGGGTTTTGGCAGGGAGTTCAGTTAAGTAAGACATCCAACAGAGCAAATTGATTCAAATTGGTAAGTTCTGAGGTCTCAGAGGTCAGTCAGTGAATCAGAAATAACTGTCCTTGCAAGGAGAAGACACTGACATGTGTGCAAATCCCAGGACAAAGGTTATTGCTTCTCTAAACCATTTTAGATTTCTTGCTGTCTATAAAGACTGAGGACCTGGGGAAATAAATATATCCAGAAAGTGGTTCAAGGCTTCCAGGTAAAGCCTGCTGCTGAGAGAATCAAGGAACAAACTACTAAATTACTCCAGAAACTCAGAAGCATGTGTTGTTATTTAAATGGCTAAAACAGAAGTATACTTGGCTGTACACCAAAATAGCTCATGTCAGCCCTGACAACATTTCAAAAGGACAACAAAGGTAAGAAAAGAGAAGAAAAAAGGGAAAACTGAAATTTTTTATTTATTAAATGATTAATGTATACACAAAAGCTCAAGGAAAAACAAAAGTTTTGCAAAAATTACCAAAAAAGCCTTCTCAATTGTTTTCAGAAATGCAATCTAACCATGAGAAAAAATCTCCCTAATTTTCTGAGATGAGTAAAGACAAGGCCTGTTTCTTAATTGCCTGGTTGCTAAACACATTAGGAAATGGATGGAGTTTCAAGATTGAGATGCTGGCCAAATACTATCTTTTGTATTTCTATTTTGTTTAAAAAAAAAATAGAGTGACTCAGGAAAATGAGGAGCTGTTTGTTAGGAAGTAGAGTGGGAAAGAAATTACAGCTGAGAAAAAAGTGAATTTTTTTTTAATGACAGATAAGGAATAATAGTTACAAACCTAAATACCTGAAGATGGTTCTCCAAAATTAAACTGAAATAAAATAAAAACACATTTTTAATTTACTATTGGGGGATTGCTGCAAGAAGCAGATAGGAAAATACTCTTTCCATTATTTTGCAAAGCACAGAGAGTGGTTTTCTAGGCAATTTCAGCCCTTTACAAAATGCCCAGAAGGCACAGATCTCTGCAGAAGAGGTCACACGCTCATAGGTTCAAGATAGAAAGCAGAGAGATTCAAGTCAATAGAAACATCAAATTAGTTTGCTGGTTATTGAGTGGAGAGGGCACTTTTATGCCCTGGCCTCCGAACTACTGCCTCAGCCACTCAGAGCAAGTCTGACATTAATCTAGAGGAAATATCAATTCAGTAAAAAAAAAAAAAAAAAAAAA
>NW_012116366.1:991583-1118631 GCF_000951035.1 Colobus angolensis palliatus
AAAAGAAAAAGAAAAAAGAAAAAATTCATAATGATCCAGATTGGCCATCTGTGTATCTTAATTTTCTGAAGCTAAAAACAAATAACTGAAAGAAGTGCCTGATATTTTGCAATATAATCTGAACTTTCATATATTAGAATAATTGTTTAGCTTTTTAGATGTTTGTGAACTTCTTTTTCTTTCCTTAGCTACTGATGGGTCAAAAAGTATTCATGTTATAAATGTGTATGAAGTGATTCTTATATATAAAATGAGATGGCACACAGAGAAGGGAGTCAACCAAATGACTTCTTTGGATCCTTCCAGTTCTGAATTATTATGGTTTAATGGCATTCATAACTCTTACTTAAAATGATCTAGCTTGAGAAAATAATACAAATATTAAACATTCAGCATTTATGAAACATGTATATTAGGTCCTTAAATGACTGTTAAATGAAAGAATGTCTTCTTGCAGTAACTATATACAAAAGGAATATATAGTAGGAATTATATGTATTTACTATACATATATATGAATTTCCTATATATAGGAATATAAAGGAATTTTTATATATATTCATATATATCCTATATTTTTCTAACTATAGGAAATATACACAGGCACAAATACATATAAATTTTATTTGTGTGTGCATGTTTTTAAAATTCTATCATTTCTCTGTATTTATTAGCTAACATTCTTACGTAGAGAAAACTTTCCCTCATGAATTTGGCTATTTAGTTTGCCAGAACCATTTTTCCTACTAACAAGCAGACTATATGTATAATTTTTTCTCTTCAACTGCCAATTTTTAGGATAAGTTGACTTAATAGTCATTTTCAATGGTGACAAATAATTTAAAATTTTTATTTTAAGTTCTGTGGTGCATGTGCAGAACATGCCAAGTTTGTTACGTAGGTATCTGTGCGCCACGTTGGTTTGCTGCACCTATCAACCTGTCACCTAGGTTTTAAGCCCCACATGCATTACCTATTTGTCCTGATGCTCTCCTTCCCCTTGCACCCCCCAACAGGCCCTGGTGTGTGTTGTTCCCCTCCCTGTGTCCATGTATTCTCATTGTTCAACTCACACTTATAAGTGAGAACATACAGTGTATGGTTTTCTGTTCCTGTGTTAGTTTACTGAGGATGATGGCATCCAGTTTCATCCATGTCCCTGCAAAGGACACGACCTCATTCCTTTTCGTGGCTGCATAGCATTCCATGGTGTATCTGTACCACATGTTCTTTGCCCAGTCTATCACTGATGGAAATTTGGGTTGGTTCCATGTCTTTGCTATTGTAAATAGTGCTACAGTAAACATACGTGTGCATGTATCTTTACAGTAGAATGATTTATATTCCTTTGGGTATATACTCAGTAATGGGATTGCTGGGTCAAATGGTATTTCTGGTTCTAGATCCTTGAGGAATTGCCACACTGTCTTCCACAACAGTTGAACTAATTTACATTCCCATCAACAGTGTTAAAGTGTTTCTATTTCTCTACAACCTCACCAGCATCTATTGTTTCTTGACTTTTTGAAAATCACCATTCTGACTGGTGTGAGAAGGTATCTCATTGTGGTTTTGATTTGCATTTCTCTAACCATCAGTGATGTTGAGCTTTTTTTCATGTTTGCTGACCACATAAATGTCTTCTTTTGAGAAGTGTGCCCTTTACCATTTTTTTTTTTGTGCCTATTTGATTCTTCTCTTTTCTTCTTAGCTAGTGGTCTATTTTGTTAATCTTTTCAAAAAAAACGGCTCCTGGATTCATTGGTTTTTTGAAGAGGTTTCGTGTCTCTATCTCCTTCGGTTCTGCTCTGATCCTAGTTATTTCTTGTCTTCTGCTAGCTTTTGGATTTGTTTGCTCTTGCTTCTCTCGTTCTTTTAATTGTGACGTTAGGGTGTCCATTTTAGATCTTTCCAGCTTTCTGATGTGGGTGTCAGTGCTATACACTTCCCTCTTAACACTGCTTTAGCTGCATCTCAGAGATTCAGGTACATTGTGTCTTTGTTCTCATTGGTTTCAAAGAACTTCTTGAGTTCTGCCTTAATTTCATTATTTACCCAGAAGTCATTCAGGAGCAGATTGTTCAATTTCCATGTAGTTCTGTGGTTTTGAGTTTCTTAATCCTGAGTTCTAATTTGATTGCACTGTGATCTGAGAGACTGTTTGTTATGATTTCTGTTCTTTTGCATTTGATGAAGACTGTTTTACTTCCAATTATGTGGTCAATTTTAGAATAAGTACCATGTGGCACTGAGAAGAACATATATTTTGTGTTCTGGGGTGGGGAGTTTTGTAGATATCTATTAGGTTCACTTGATTCAGAGCTAAGTTCAAGTCCCAAATATCCTTGTTAATTTTCTCTCTCATTGATCTGTCTAATATAGACAGTGGGGTGTTAAAGTCTCCCACTACTATTGTGTGGGAGTCTAAGTCTCTTTGTAGGTCTCTAAGAACTTGTTTTATGAATCTGGGTGCTCCTGTATTGGGTGCATATATATTTAGGATAGTTAGTTCTTGTTGAATTAGTCCCTTTACCATTGTGTAATGCTCTTCATCTTTTTTTTATCTTTGTAGATTTAAAGTCTGTTTTGTCAGAGACTGGGATTGCAACCCCTTCTTTTTTTTGCTTCCCATTTTCTTGGTAAATTTTCTTCCATCCCTTTATTTTGAGCCTATATCTTTGCACGTGAGATGGGTCTCTTGAATACAGCACACCAGTGGGTCTTGACTCTATCCAATTTGCCAGTGTGTATCTTTTAATTGGGGCATTTAGCCTATTTACATTTAAAGTTAATATTGTTGTGTGTGAATTTGATCCTCTCATCATGATGCTAGCTGGTTATTTTGCATGTCAGTTGATGCAGTTTCTTCAGAGTGTCACTGGTCTTTATATTTTGGTGTGTTTTTTGCAGTGGCTGGTATCAGTTTTTCCATTCCATATTTAGTGCTTCCTGCAGTAGCTCTTGCAACACAGGCATGGTGATGATGACATCCCTCAGCATTTGCTCATCTCGAAAGGATTTTATTTCTCCTTCACTTATGAAGCTTAGTTTGGCTGGATATGAAATTCTGGGTTGAAAATTCTTTTCTTTAAGCATGTTCAATATTTGCCCCCAGTCTCTTCTGGCTTGTAGGGTTTCTGCTGAGTGATCTGCTGTTAGTCTGATGGGCTTCCCTTCGTAGGTGACGTGGCCTTACTCTCTGGCTGCCCTTAACATTTTTTCCTTCATATTGACCTTGGAGAATCTGATGATCATGTGTCTCAGGGTTGACCTTCTTGTGGAGTATTTTACTGGTGTTCTCTGTAGTTCCCGAATTTGGATGTTGGCCTGTCTTGCTAGGTTGGGATAGCTCTCCTGGACAATATCTTTAAGTGTGTTTTGCAGCTTGGTTTCATTCTCCCCACCTCTTTCAGGTACTCCAATCAATCATAAGTTCAATCTTTTTACATAGTCCCATGTTTCTCAGAGGTATTGTCCATTCTTTTTCATTCCCTTTAATCTTATCTGCATACTTTATTTCAACAAGATGGTCTTCAATCTCTGATATTCTTTCTTCCACTTCATCTCTTTGGCTATTGATACTTGCGCATGCTTCCTGAAGTTCTTGTGCTGTGTTTTTCAGCTCCATTGGGTCATTTATGTTCCTCTCTAAACTGGTTATTCTAGCTAGCAGCTCTTGTAACCTTTTATCAAGGTTCTTAGCTTCTTTGCATTGGGTCAGAACATGCTCCTTTACCTCAGTGGAGTTTGTTATTACCCACCTTCTGAAGCCTGTTTCTGTGAGTTCATCCATCTCATCCTCCATCCATTTCTGTACCCTTGCTGGAACAGTGTTGCAATGATTTAGAGGAGAAGAGGCACTCTGGCCTTTTGGAGTTTCAGCAGATTTTGTTGATTCTTTCTCATCTTCATGAGTTTGTCTAGTTTTGATCTTTGAGGCTACTGGTCCTTGAATGAGGTTTTTGTGGGGACTTTTTTTGTTGTTGCTGATTTTGTTGCTTTCTGTTTGCTCATTTGTTTTTTCAATAGTCAAGTCTGTCTTCTGCAGGGCAGCTGTGGCTTGCTGGGGGTTCACTTTAGGCCCTATTCATCTGGTTCACTCCCATGCCTTGAGATGTCACTTGAGGAGACTGGAGAACAGCAAAGATGGGTGTCTGCTCCTTCCTCTGGGATCTCTGACCTCGAGGGGCACCGACCTGATATCAGTAGGAATGCTCCCATATAAGGTGTCTGACAACCCCTGTTGGGGAGTCTCACCCAGTTGGGTGACATAGGAAGCAGGACCAGTTTGATGAAGCTCTTTGGCTGTCCCTTAGAGGAGGGGGCGTGCTGTACTGGGGGAAAACCCACTTGTCTGGGCTGCCTGAATTCTTCAGAGCTAGCAGGAGGAAAGACTAAGTCTGCAGTCAGTGAAGTCTACAGGCACGCCTCCCCTTAGGTGCTCAGGCCCAGGGAGATCAGAGTTCTATCCCTGAACCCCTGGCTGAAGTTGTTGGAGTTCCTACAGGGAGGCCCCACCCAGTGAGAAGGAATGGGTCAGGGTTCAGCTTGAAGAGACGCTCTGGCTGCAGTCTGCCACAGTCAGTGGTGGGCTGTGGGGAATATCTCTTGCGACTAAGCCATCTAGCCTCCCTGGCTTCAGCAGGGGAAAGCGTGGCCTAGAGCTATAGAGATGGATGCTGCCCTTCTCCCCACCTGGTAGCTTAGTGTGTCAGGCAGCTAGCAACCCTAGTGTTTGCTGCTGCCACTCCCCCAAGGAGCTCAGATGGCTTAGACAGTAGGCAGCTGCAGCTGTGGTGACTGGCTGCCCCTCCCCCCATGAACTCAGCAGGGTTAGGCAGATTCTAGCCAAGTGGCTGTTGAGAATCTAAATAGCCCCATGATTGGGACCCTAGACCCTGGTGATGCGGGCCCACTAGTGGGATCTTCCAATTCATGGGTTACATAGTTCCATGGAAAAAAGTGCCATTTCCCAGGCTGGGTAGCATACTCACTGACCACCTCCCTTGGTTGTGGAGTGGGGGCTCCACTGCCCCACCTGGCACTCAGGTGGGCCACTGTCCTACACTGCTCTTCCTTTCTGTGGGTCATACCAGCTGCCTAGTCAGTCCTGATGACAGAACCCAGACACTTGATTGCCAGTGCAGGATTCACATGCTGTTTTGGCTCTTCTCAATGGGAGCCTCTAATCACTGCTGCTTCTAGATGGCCATCTTGAACATGCCCCTAATAATTTATTTTTTAAACTTTCTCTATTTTTATATTATTGTAGATTCTTGGATATTTATATAATACATAGGTTACAATCAATTTTAGTCATTATTCTTTCAGATGCTCAAAATGTACTGAGACTGACCAATGAGAACATCTTAAAGCTTGCCCAACTCTTCAACTCAACTCCATTAGTCAAGGAGTATTTCCTTACTTTCTACCACAACAAGGCAACCTAAGTTCACCTTGTACTTTCATTGCCCCAAACCTGCAAATAGCCATTTCTCCAAGTACTCTTCTTTTAGACAACGCATATTGTGTCACTATTGTAAGCTGCAACAAAATCCATTTTAAATGGATTACAATAATATCCAATGACACCATTTATCTCCCTTCTTTCCCACTCCCCCCACCCCATGATTTAGTTTTGTTATTTTTACCTTGGTAGAGCATAAAACAACAAACTCTCCTTTTTCCCTTGTTCACAACTTTGTTTTACATTTGCAATTTAGGATTAAATATATAAAATAGGTACCACCAATATCTCTGGTCTAAGTATCCACTATCTTTATTTTTTATAAAGCTCATATTCTAGTAGTTTCCTTAAGAAGGGCTTCTAGGTACAAGATTCCCTAAGTTTTTGCATGCTCCATAGTTATTTGATATACTTGGACTTGAGTAACAATTTGAATGGAATGGCATTATTCACTCCCTTTCTGTTCATATCTTAAAAAATGGCACTCTTTTATTTTCTTACGTTGAATGTTTCTGTTAAGAAAACTGATGTCAACCCATTTGCTTTTTTTTTTTTTTTTTTTTTTTTTGTAAATAACTTAGTCCTTCTTTGCTATATTTTAGAGATTATTATCCTGGGTCAATTTTTGTAAGTGAAAAATGAACCTTATAATATATAATTTCAGGTCTTCATTTCAACAGATTTTTTTGAGAATGGTTCTAAGCTTTATTTAATTTTGTCCCATTTTTTGCTTTTCTTCTCCTGGGACACCAAAAATATGTATTTGTATCTTCTGTGTTTTATTTTCTATATCTATAATTTTCTCTTTAATTATTTTTACTCTTATCATTTGTTTTCTTCTCTTGGCTTTTCCCTATTTCTATCCTCCATGTCCCCTACAGCACTTATACTTATGTATAGTTCCCTCTGTTCACTGCTATGGACCAAATTATGTATCCATCTCCACTAACATTTATATGTTGAAACCCCCAGCATAGACTGCATTTGAAGACTGGGTCTTTAAGAAGTAACAAACATTAAATGAAGTCACAAGGATGGGGTCCTGATCCCACAGGACTAGTGACCTTGTAAGAGAAAGTTAAGGAGAGAGTTTCTTCAAATGCATGCACTGAACAAAGGCTATATGAGCACACAATGTCTGTAAGCCAGGAAAAGAACCCTCATCAGAAACCAGACCCTGCTGGCCCTTGACCCTGGACTTTCCAGCCTCCAGAATGGTGATAAAATATATTTCTGTTGTTTAAACCATGGTCTCTGGTACACTGTTACGGAACCTGGGAAGCCTGAGCAGCTAAAACAACCAAATACATAAATGTATATTTATTTGTACCATGACAATGTACCAGATACATAAATTTGTTACTTCAAATTTCTCAGATGATTTTGCCATTTTCTTCATTTCTTTCCTGCATTCTGTTGATTACCTAGTTTTACATTGCTTTTCTTTTTGTATCCTGTTTTAAATTTCTAATTCATGATACTCTTTTGTAACTGTGATTTCTCTTTATACTGTTTTTCATTCATTTTGAAGTATTGTTTTACAGTTTTATGGCTGTAATTTTTACATTACATGTTTTAATACATCACATAGTTTTTATTCTTATTCATCTGTTATTTCTTTGGGTATTTTGGTATGGATACTGGGTCCCTAATTTTTTTTCCCAGACTTCAATCAACATTTTAATTACCAAGTCTATATTTAGCAAGACAATGTGGGACAGATAAAGAGGAAGAAGTGGGTAGGTGGTAAAGGGGTCTCAGAGAAGCTGATCCATTTTCTGCACGGGTCCTGGTGCAGTCCTGGTCAGGGGGAGTTCCTGGCCTTGTGCCTTTCAGAAGTCCCGACAGGCATCAAGGAGGTGCGTAAGCAGCTACACCTCAGTGGCAGCTGCAGACCCCATCTAAGAGACATATCATTAGCACTGTCCTTTTGTCTTCCTCCTGTCTGTAGCTACAGGAGTGAGGATGGGTTCCTGTCTTTATTTTTCATATTTATTTGTGTTGGATTTTCCTGGTCCAACAAGAAGAGATCTTATGGTGAGGGAAGATAAATGGATAGGTCTCCCACTTTTTAAAATCTATTTATCTCTTTTTATTGCCACAATAAAAAGCAGTTTTTAAAAATAACTTCCCCTCCTC
This sequence comes from Colobus angolensis palliatus, assembly GCF_000951035.1. Classification (NCBI taxonomy): domain Eukaryota; kingdom Metazoa; phylum Chordata; class Mammalia; order Primates; family Cercopithecidae; genus Colobus; species Colobus angolensis. The sequence continues at coordinate 999,190 of NW_012116366.1, forward strand.
CTCCTCCTTCTTCCTCTTCTTTTTCATACTACATTATTTCAGCAGTACTCATCTCTTCAGCCTCTGCCTTCTTTCCTTAACCACTAAGGCTCCAAGGAGACACTCCTCCTTCCAATATATCTTCCTCTTTCCCAGAAGTGGCATCTTCTCTATTTTGCCAATTCTTGCCTTGATCACTTTTCAAGCTTCTTTTTACTGACTCCTCAGTACCCAGTGCCCTGACCCACAAGACCTTACAGATATTCTTCATATTTCCACTCAAGGTACAGCCCTCTTGTTCTGGGGTTAACATTGTATGATCTCTGTGTTCCACCACCTACTATACTCTCCATGTTTAACTCTTTTTCACACAACCTCCCCCTGACCCTGCTTGGGTGTGGGCTCCAAAGATGACTCTGCTTGTTTATAGTGTTTATTTCCCTTACTCCCTGTAAATTAAAGCAATTTCTCCTAGTTATAATGCAACCAAAGGCCAAGGTATTCTGATTGAATATTTCTGTTGATATATGATTCTCAGGATGTGCAGGCAGATTAGTAGATAGGGATCTATCATTATTACACAGAAACTCAAAAGCATAACATAAATTAAAATTAAACTTTGAATCCAAACTTTCCAGATGGCCTTTAATTACAGAATTAAAACATACCTGCCTAACTCTTCTGTTGAATGATATGAAAAATGAGAGCTGCATTTTTGAATTATGTCATTTCTAGATACCCGAATGAGGTGTGCCCTTGATTTGTGACCTCGCTATTCTTCCTGATTGGTACCAGAACCACATATTGACATCTATGAAAAATGAGAGCTGCCTTTTTGAATTATGACATTTCTGGATACCTGAAATGGATGTTCATTTGATTTCTGACCTTACTGTTCCTTCTCGATTGGTACCAGAACCACATATTGACATCTATCACATGCTGTTACTCTTTTCCTCTTTTGAACGTGAAGCACAGTATGTTAATTGCACCACATCTTAATTAATTTTTTAGGGTTGCCAATTGTCTCTGCACAAGCTATTTCCATGACCTCTCTTTTTTCTTGCTAGAAGTTCTGACTGGTGTAGACAGGACAATAACTACCACATACCGTCTTCTGTAGTTTTGACATGATATAGAGGCACTTTAGTTATTCTTCACAGTAAAATTATTTATGTTGAGAGTACTTTTTCTCCCGCTTCTCCACAATTCTAGATTTTTGGCCATGGATAACAGACAAGCCTCACACCAAATTCTGTATTAGAAATGATTATTAGGTGTCTATTGTATGAAAGGCAGAACACAAACAAGAGGTACAATGAAAATTACATTGTTACTGTCTTCTAGGGGATTCAAGTCATTCTCCTACAGATTGAAAGAGACAGAGAGAGAGAAAGAGAGAGAGAGATGACATATGTATACATGTATGTATAAGGTACGTTGGGAGTTTAGGGAAAGAGAAAAAAATCTTATGGTAGTGAAGATTCTGGAAAAATTTTGTAAAAATAGTGGCCTTTCAGTCTTTCAGTAGAAAGCCTTTAGATGTAACAAGAGCAGAGGGAGCTCATATAATAAAACAGAGAGTACACTTAAAGAAAGGGGTTGGAAAGGGGAAAGTTTGTGTTTGGTATGGCAAATAGCAGTAGTTTAACTGGGTTGAAATAGAACCAATAAAATCAAATAATAAATAATATTAAGGTAAAATTAACATTTTCAAAGATCAAAATAAAACATTTGACTCTTGTTATAGAAACAATTTGAGCTTATTCCAAGTTTCAAGCAGATGAGTGATATCAGAGTTTCCCAAAGATTAATCAAATAGCAGATTGCAAAATTGACTTGAATAGGGAGAAACTGGAGTCACTGAAACAAGTTAGAGGCAATTCTAATTGCTCAGACAAGAATAAAATATACCTCTGTATATAAATACAGAATATAACAGCCAATCTTTATGCAAGTATATCTCTTTTCAATAGGAGAGATATTTGATGAGAAAGCTTTGTGTTCCATGTTCACAGCACGTAAAAAAGAAAAAGAAAGAAAGCTTTATGAATATATGTTATTTAGGCATTTGTAAGAAAGAAAATTCATTTCTGATTCAGTCATAAAACCTGAGACTTTGGATTTGCCCAAATCCATTCACCTGCTCAGTCATCTATAGAATAAGTAATATATTCTGCATCATGCCAAAGCATTCTGACACATTGAATTCTCATTTAGAAATCTTAATTTAGCATCTCCAATAGGAAAAGTAAAACTAAAAACTATTCTAAAATTCTCTCTCCCTTCATCCCTCACTTATTTCAGCTAATTGTATCTCTTTCCCCGCCAAAACCAATTTCAAGAGGTTAAAATTGCCATATAATTATATTTTATCTTATGCAAGGTTGGTCACTGACAAATCTAAGCTAATCCAGGATTTTTTTTAATAAAAAATCCAAATAGGGTCACTTAGGCTGAATAGAGTGATTTTATCCTTTCATCAAATCAAACATGAGGAATTCACTTTTGCTAAAATTACCTCTGTGGGTCTTTGCCTAGAGTGTGATGAAGGTCACTGAGTTGATTAAATAGTTTGTGGCAATAATGGGGTCTTCTGCAGATGCAATCTTAGATGATCAAAAAATTGAGAGCAAAAAGGGGCCTCAATGGTTCAATGGAGATAATATACCTGAAAAACTCTAGCCCCTTTGTTGAATAATTATTGTTCCAAGCAGAAGGGAGTCTGTGAGAATAGAGTGACTAGATTTTTTTTCTCCCTTTGAAACTCTGAGAGAATATGAGAAAGAAGATTAAAAATGAAAGACAAAAGATGAAAGTAAGGCAGAGAGGAATTCTAAGTGTGGAAATCTAAGTCACTGGAAGAATTAGGAAGTTTCATCCATCGGACATATGAGACAGACATGCATTTGTCTGGAACACAGAGGGAAGGACAAGATGATTGGTATTCATTTATCACCCTACCAGGCCTTACCTTGCTGAGTCTTGTATGTAGGTCTTGCCCACTAATTAATCTGTGAGTTACCTGAAGGCAGGAGTGCTTCATTAATTTTCTTTGTCTCTCTAGCAACATGCATAGGGACATACTTTTGAGATGCTTAATATAACAAATATGACAACTAAGAGTGGTCTTAGAAGTTTCCTTTATATCCTATGACAACTGAGTTCCTTGAGGGCAAAGACTACCTCTTGTTCACCATTATATGTCCCAAAACCTAAAGCGTAATAGACTCATCAGAAGCATTTGTTACATTCTATAGGTAGGTATATTTAGATAATTAAGTGCAAACAAATGAATGAAAAGAAATTTAAAATACCCATGGGTCAACTCATCAATACCTATTCATTCAGTGTTTGCTAGATAGGCAGCACTGTGCTAGCTGAATACGTTGAAGAATACTATTGCTAGGATTCTCTATTTGATTTATATCATTTAACTAAAGAAGTCATAATTACTATATTTAAAAGGATTAAATATTTTATAAAAATTCCCCTAGGGGTAGTGAAGTAAAAAGTATCTCATATAGTTCTGCTATTTGAGTTAGTCTCTAAAATAATGATTCCTGTAAGGGGACTTAAATGTTTAATTTTTTTTTTTAGTCACTAAGTAAAGCCCTGGGATAGTAATGGAAGATTAGACAGCTCTAGAAACAATGAAAAGCAGAAAGGAAATAGTAAATAATCACACACTACTCAAACAGGCACACAAATTTGCATGCACATGATCACAAACACACATATACACAAAATGCAGCTCTTTTCTCAGACAAGGTAATGTCCTCCCATGAATCACAGCATATAATCTCTTCTAATTTCTATGGTTATGATATTGCAAGCATCCTGATAATTTTTTACTGTGACTGGCAGAAAACAGTCTCTAAAGATCCCCTTTATGATTACACGTTGTAAGAATGATCTCTGTGCCATGTACATGCAAGAGAGGTGAAGCAACTTTTTGCATTAACAAAGGCTTACTTTATACACAATTAACCTGCTCACCAAATCAAAATGCTGCTACTTCTGACCCCAGTGCCTATGGTACCATGAAATTATTTGTACAAAAGACTAAAAATTCAAATTTACTAAACAGAAATTTTAGGTGGGATATTTTGTATTAAATAGAAGAGCTTCCAGAGTGTCTTGTGCTTAAAACAGGCCCTTGCTGACATACATGTGTACAACTTCATTAACCCATAATTGTTTTTTGTGGAGCAGAACATACTAGGTATGCTAGGTATGAATGATGCACAAAGTATTAAATAATCACTGCAGCTGAATCCAAAACAATAGCTCAGAGAGAACCAGCTGTTCTGTCTCTTTTAAGAAAAAAAAAGCAAAACAAAAAATTTTTAAAGAAATTTTTTGAAAAGAAATGAGAGACTCAGAGCTTCTATTATGGGGATTTTCTGATACTGTCATGTTTGAAGAAATCAGTGCCATTCCAAAGTTGATTACTTTAAAAAAAAAAAAAAAAAAGTAATGACAGAGAAGGAAAATGAGCAGAGAAGACGGTTTTTTATTTCCCAGCCACATCTTATTAAATGAGTTTAAAATAGGTCTCTAATGACTACCACTACAATGGTGGTACCTAAAGGAAGTAAGGTATCATGAAAAAAACACTCTATTGGAAAAAGATATATGTGAGTTTAGTGTTAGGTATCGTCAAATTATTTCGGTCAGTCCAACTTAGCAAACATTTTGGGGGCTATCACTTTTCTTTACGATACAGTGGGAGTTGAACCAGATTGTTTCTATGGTCATTCCAACTTTGACATTAATTTCTAGGGTACCAGTTACCTAAACCAAATACACTCAAGTCTCTGGACAAGAAGCACTCACTTGCTTCACTGGCTCAAGACTTCCTAAGAAGGCCTCACCATGCTTGAGTGTCCACCCCTAACTAGGCCAACAACAGAGTAAAGAAAGCAGCAGTTCCAATTTACATGTACATAGGGAATACTGCTCCTTTACTAGCCTTCACTTTAAACAGCAAGTTATTAACCTTCTTCATACACCAGGTTTTTACTTAAGAATATTCTCCTTGACGGGTAACTTTCCTAGCTAAGCTAAAATTACAATCTTTAGGATGAAACTTGTATCCCCTTTTCTCCTTTCTCCTTAGCACTAATCAACCTGTATTTAATCTGATTTATTATCGAGAAGAATATGAGTTCATCGAGGAGCAAAATTGAGGTCAAGAATTTTTGCCTCTATTTTTTCACTGCTGTATCCTCAGTATTTAAAATAAAGCTTGAACCAGATGTGGTACCTTACGCCTGTAATCCCAGCACTTTGGGAGGCCGAGGTGAATGGATCACCTGAGGTCAGGGGTTGGAGACCAGCCTGGGGTGAAACCCCATCTCTACTAAAAATACAAAAATTAGCCAGGAGTGGTGGTAGGCACCTGTAATCTGAACTACTTGGAGGCTGAGGCACAAGAATCACTGAAACCTGGGAGGTGGAGGTTGCAGCGAGGCAAGATCGGGTCACTGCGCTGGTGACAGAGAAAGACTCCGTCTCAAAAAAAAAACAAAAAAATAAAATAAAATAAAGCTTGGCACATAGTAGGTAGTCAATAAATATTTTTAAAATTAATGATTCTGTATTTTGTTGCTAGAACAATTGAGAACTAAATTCTCAGTTAATACCACTAAGATTTCACTCCGTCTTCTTTCCAATCATATATCTTCAATGTTTTACCTGCTATACAGATCACAAAAGAATTTTTAAAATTCTGATTTTACATCAGGATACTTCTAGTGCGCAACATTACATGTATTTGCAACCATACTACAAATCAGCACATACAACACCAAATGGCTCCTTTAAAATCTACCTAAAATTTTAAATTAAAATTTAAAACTCAGACATGTAAAAAGTGTGTTAAAATACTTCATAGTTATCACTATTTAATATAATTACACAACTGAGACCAAACAAGTTTGTTATAGACATTCCTTCTTATATTGATCCATCAATAGCATCAACTATAGTTGAAGAGCCCTAAAATCAGCTTTGGATGACAACCAGAAATGTTTCAAAATCACGATGATGTTATAACATTGTGGTTTACCTTGAAAGATAAAAGAAATCAGATGTAGAAGGAAACTGAGGGAGTCAAATGTTTCAAAGATGGTTTCCAAATCTCCTCAGGTAAGGAGTGGTGGGCAAGGCTACTTAAGGGATGATAGGGAGGGTAAAGGCTGGATATATGTGGGAAGGATTTTGAACAAAGACAGCAGAAAATTCATTAGACAGTTAAGTAGATGAGTGACAGTCACTCTAGAGCCATGCCAAGAGCTTTGCCATGAGCCAACTCAGAATTATTTTATGACTCACACACGTACAACCTTCAGAGGTCTTTATTTCCAATCACTTTATTTCACAAACAAGCAACAAACATTAAGGAAAAGAAATTAGTTCCATCTGTACATCAAGACTAAGAGTCAGAGTTCTAAGAATTCATTTACGATCTTCACAAGTTGGTAGCCTGTTTCACTTTAATAGAAAATTCAGACAAATGGAGACTTTCACACCTTATTTCTGAATGTAGAAAGGAAATCTACTAAATGATAAATGAGAATATGGGGAAAAAAATTACCCAACTCCCGCAAAGGTCTCTGATGTATTTTCTCTGATGTGGGGCTTTGGGGTTCAGATATATTATCTTTTAAAAGTCCATCTAGAAAAGTTTCTTTGCTTTGCAAAATTAATGTTTGAATGATAAAAAGTAAATCAACCAACTAAATTTAGTCCTTTTGACAGGAAAGAAATGAAAGCAGAGACCCTCATCTTTGGCATTTGTGAAAATGAAGAGATTGCAATCTTAAATTCATAATGTAGAATCTGTAAAGGTTCTACCTTTTCTCATGCTTTGTGGATTGACTATATACAGCAATTATTTTCAAGAACAGCAGTAGGAAGTAAAAAGAGTAGATGGGAAGCAAGGTTCTGCACCTTAAGCAGGTTTTTTAAACGGGAGAAAATCTTGCACAAACTGTAAGCATAACGAGACTCAATGAAGGAAATAGACAACATGATGGAAAACCAGGGAGAATTTTAAATGTCATTGCAAATGACAGCAGCCATGAGGGGCCCAAGAGCACCAGTGGGGTAAGCAAGAGCTCTTCCCACCCACCCACCTCTTCTCTACTCACATTCATTAATGGTGATCCTCCCTGAAGCTGTAGGCAGATGCTGCTGCCCGGCTGCTTCCCCAGGGAGCAATCTCAGATGAAAACTCTAGTCCTTCCAGTAAAACTGATTTAATAATCTTAATTCCAGAGAAAATGCTTTTCGACATTTCACGCACCAAAATGCCCAAGTAAAAGAGGCTGATGGTATGATGAACACACAAGTTTTCATAAGCAGTAGTCAGAATGGAGAGATGGAATTCCACATGGGTGGGGGTGTTCATAATTATTAAAAAGTCATTATGTAGGAGGGACAATATTCTTGGGCATTTGGGTATTGTCTACTCTGATCCTGGCCCTTTAAATAAGTAAATGAGGACAACCTCTGTCACACCAATAGGGACCTCTCCGAAGCCTGAACAATCTCCTGCATTCCTATTCTACCCTCCCATCTCCAAATAACCTTTAAATGGCCTGATTCCCACATGCTCCTTTGCTCTCCTACCCTTGCCCCTTGAATCCCTCAGCTATATGCCTCACATGTTGCCTAGCACTGCCTCATTGTCATGATCCAATTGTACTCAATTTTCCAGTTTATTGACTCAGCTGATCCCATTCAAATATCATTTTTATACCCTCTTGGTTTCAATGTCTCTTAAGCTCCAAATAAAGAATAGTTTCACTGGATCAACTTGGACCAGGATGTTTCCCCAGCCTTCCAGTCAGGGAAGTGGGAACAGAGGGGAGCAGCCGATCTGCTAAGTAGTGAATGCTGTATACTTATTTATCTAAATATTGTTGCAGTCATTTACAGAATCCCTGGAACATGCCCCTGATTCCTTGAAGAATTTAACACTTTCTTCACTGTAATTCTAACACTACTCCTTTCATAATTTTTGGTGATTTCAGTATTCACTAGATAACTATGCAAAAATACTCTGGTTCCGCCATCCTTGAACTTCTCTGCCCCAGTGACGTTGTCTTTGACCTAAACTGTAGCACTTACTCTCATGATGAAATCCTGGCATTACTGATAGTGGTACCTCTCCACTAAATTCAACTGTAAGCATTCCACTTATCCACACTCCTTCATCCAAACATGGATCATTCCTATCCATATTCACATGCGGCATTATCTCCCATTCAGAAAGGAACTTCTTGATTCCACATCCCTCACTAAGTTTACAAAATAGCAATAAAATTTCTGTCCCCCATCACACCCTATTTCATCTATCCTACTTCATTTCTTTCATAGTGTATATTATACCATGGAGACAGAAATTACCTATTTGTTTGCTTATCATCCATTCTCACTAGAAGGTAAATTTCACAGCGGGAGAGACTATGTTTATTTTGTTGCATAAATACACCTAGTGCCTAGACTGGGGCCTAGATGATGGAAGGGACTCAATAACTGACGAATGAATGAATGAATGAATGAATGAATGAATGAATGAATGAATGAATCTTTTATGAAAGGCTGAGACATATTAATGAGTTTTTCCCCAGTGATAACCATTAGGGGACAAAGCTGTTCCCTCTTACATTTCTATTTCTATAGTATCTTTAGATGTCTTGATTAAGGTCATTTTTAAAATTTTTCTTTTAGCTGTTTTTGTATCATGGCAGATTTAAAAAAAACAGTTTTTTTGGACCCCTAGGTCTTCTAAATATCATTCATAATGCATTTCTCTCTTTTGCCTCAACATTCACACTGTCCATTTTTCCCTGTTTTGTCGCACATTTGAAGCCCATATTCACATTATGGCATTGTCTTAGTCTGTTCAGATTGCTATAATAGAATATCACAGATTGGGTGGGTTTTAAACAAGAGAAATTTATCTCTTACAATCGTGGGTGCTGGACAGTCCAATATCAAAGTGCCAGCAGAGTCAGTGTCTGGTGAGGGCCCACTTCCTCATTTACAGTCTGCTGTCTTCTCTGGGTGCTCACATGGTGCAAAGGAGAAAAGAGCTCTCTAAGACCTCTTCTATAACAGCACAAATGCTATTCATGAGGACGCTAATGAACTAATCACCTCTCAGAGGCCCCACCTCCAAATACCATCACAGTGGGGATTAGGTTTCAACATATTTATTTTGGGAAGACACAAACATTCAATCTACAGCAGGTTATTTGTGCTACAGTCAGATTCATATAACACATCTATACACAATACCAAAAATCACCCCAATCATGCTATTCAACAATGAAAATCCAACATCTCCAAGTAGATGAGGCAGAGAGAGGATACTATGATGCAGAGGCTGTTTCAGTATTAGAGCATTTCCATCTATGTCTACATGTATAATGACTGCAAGTCTATTTACATATACATTAACTGCAAAATCTAGATCAATCTTCTGATAACCAGATCTTGTATGACAAACTGACTGTATTTCAGATTGGTAGGGTGCTAGATGGACCGAAAAGCGACCACTGATAATGTTAATTAGGACTATAGAGAAGTCTAACTGGTACAGAATAAAATGCACGTAATCTGTCTGATATGGCTGGGCTCTGTGTCCCCACCCAAACCTCACTTTGAATTGTAATTCCCATAATGCCTACGTATCAAGGGCAGGACCAAGTGAAGGCAATTGAATCATGGGGACAATTTACTCCATGCTGTTCTCGTGATAATGAGTGAGTCTCATGAGATCTGATGGTTTTATAAGTGTCTGGCATTTCCCCTACTTGCATTAATTCTCTCTTCTGACACCCTGTGAAGAGTTGCCTTCCACCATGATTATAAGTTTCCTGAGGCCTCTCCAGCCATGCAGAACTGTAAGGCAATTAAACCTCTTTCCTTTATAAATTACCCAGTCTCAGGTATTTCTTCATAGCAGCGTGAGAATGGACTAAACATGATCTAAATTGTGTGGATCTTTTTCCAAAACATCCTATACCATCTATTATTCAATTATTACCAATAGTGGTTAATAAGTAAACATGAAATCTCAGGCATTGTTCTATAGTGACTTGTCTCTGTTACCAGGCAAGTACTTGAAGCTATTTTGTTATTCCACGACGATGCAACAAATAATATGGTAATTGATACTATTCTTTATCTATCTTACTTCTCCTGAGAAGTATAACAGAAATAATATTCTCCTTACTAAAGGTATTTATTCAAACACTGCTGTTATGAAGTTAATGCCATTTTTCTTCACAAAATCCTTGATTTGAAAGTGAAAAGTGACACAAATATTTAGTGTGATTATTTATACACAATTCCAATCATCCTCAAACATACTTCTGTGAAAGCTAGCAGCAAGAAAAGTCACGCTGGTAGCTTACAAGATGACAATATTCAATATTCATTGTTTTACTGCATTCAATGTCAGACATGAATCATTTGGTAGACTGATTAAAAATGTAAACAGAAAGCAGCTACTTAGTATTTTAATCAAAATAGCCTCTTAAATGGTACCTTATAGCCTTTGAAATAAAAAGGCAACTAATAAGAATAAAAGCAATCCTGTGAGGATGACTTATTAAAATCAAAACAAACCACTTAGCTTCAATTCTGCCCAAAAACTGTTAACCCCTTAAACAGTGCTTCTGCTAATGTGCAACTGTAAATTCAAGAAGACTGAAGCATCACCCTCTCTCTCCCTCAGACTGTGAGAACATTTACAAGTTTTTGTCAATTTGTTGTTGCACCAAACATCATATAGTCAATACGTTTTTCTCCTAAATATATATTCTCAAAAGTATTCATGATATAGTCCCAAGCACTTCATTAGCCTATGGGGCTAGATAACGGGGGTGGTGATGTGCTATTTACAGACCACAGGTCACTATGACAGAAAACTTCCTTAAGGTAACCAGAGATACACCTTCATTTCCTTTAATGTTAAAAATACCAGGATATAGAATTATTCTTCACCATGCCTTTTTGATTTGATGAGCAGCAACAGAATTAGAGGAATGATATTGACCAAAGGCCAAATGTAAGAAACTTAAAGGATTCAAGTGAACCAGAGTTACCTAGGGATATATGGACATCAACACCTTTCACCATCAGCCCAAATCCAATCATGCTGTTCCCTTCATCCACAATGTAGTACTGATGGTTTATATTTCAAAATGTCTGCTTTCTGATCTTTATAATATTTAGGACAAACCACACACCACTCTGCATCCTCTAACAGGAAGGTCACACTCTCTTGTTCTCCATTTGGTTTGTGTGATTCCCACCTTCTGAAATGTCCTATACCTACACCCTTATAATAAAATCTTAACTTCCTTAAGGTTTGGTTTAATTCTTACTTCTTTTGTGACTGAGAAACCATAAAACGTAGAACAATAAGGCAATTCTAGAACCATCTGTGACCCAACTCCCGTTTTAACAGATAAGGACTCGGGAGTTTCAGAAAGATTCCGTGATTTAAGCCTGAGCGGTCAGAGTGGTCTGGATCCCAGGTTCACATCTTCCTAACTCCCAGTCCTTAGCACCCTAAGATTTCTCCAACTTAGCTCTAACCTCTTTTTTTCTCTGATATCATTCAGTCTTGAATGTCCATTGCACTTATTTGGTCATCACTAAGTACTGCCAGTGGCCTCTCATCCTGTGGTCATGTGTGTGTGCGCCCAGTATCTCCACCTGGATCATAAGGTTTTCCCCGAAGCATCCAGTGCATCTAGTGGCCCTCATTAAACACCTGTCCTACCCTCCCACAGTAGTTAGAACAACCAACATCCTTACTCTGATAACATTTTGATAAAGCCATGAATTCAACTGAAATTATATCAGCAATCTGCAAGATGAAACTTACTTTATTTTCTCTTGGTCTTAAAGCTCTAAGATACAGAAATTGTTTTAAAAAAAAAAAAGTTGTATAGAAGGTCCTTGTGAATGGTCCATCTTTTGTGCCAACAATTTATAATTTTTTTATTATCATTCTTTCTTCAAGTTGTCCAGCCCCATTATAAGCGACCACAACTCCCCAAAACAGGCAACCTTAAAATCTTCATGCTATTCACACACTTCAATGGCAGCAACCAGTAAGCATTCCCAAGACATGTCTTCCGTGGACACTGCATTCTAGTGGCCTAAGTATATTTTGAAATGTACTGGAAGTTTATTTGAGAATACCTAACTATAAATAGACCTATATACAGGTAAGCATGTGCATAAAAATATGAATATAAATGTAAACTATACATGTATACTCATTTATGTACCCAAACTGCCTTTCTTTGTTCCAGAGTAGGTGTCAGTACATTTATTTGTAAAGGAAGAGACAGTAAATGTTTTAGGTTTTCTGGGCCACAGGGTCTTTGTCACAACTACACAAAAGTATCCATACCCCATACGTAAATGAATACACATGGCTGTGTTCCAAAAAAAACTACTAAAAAAAGCAGATTTGGCCCTGGCTATAGTTTGTTCACCCTTGTTCTTGACTAGTGTTTTTCTTAAATGCAGATTGTTCCACATTGTCTGCTACAAAATAAGTTTTGTGAATTACAAAAGGCATTTTCAAAAGCAAAATAGAATAAAACCAGAAAATTATACTATATAGCATATTGTTGGAGTTAGTATTATTTTGTTAAACTTTCTAGCTTTTTTATACGCATGGGTTTGTCTACAGGATCTTGATGTAAAATAAATTTATTCCTATGAGTCACGGTAGTCAAAAAAGTTTGAAAGTCACCATTCTAGTCATGGTATAGTACCTGTATGTAGAAAATAAACCCCTTGGCTCAGCCAATAATTTAAAGCAAGAAATTTAACACTTGCAAAAATGATCCTCTTTACTCTGTTCTGTGCATGGAACAAAGATCCTATGCAGCTTCCAGGACAGTAAACACGCAAAGCTAGGGAACCAAATCCAAGGGAACAAAAAAATGTGGAGTCAGGTTGTTAAACTGAGTGACGTGCAGAACAAAGTGACGTGCCGTGTGGCACAGAAAATATGGGCTGTTCATTAGGCATTTATCATGATTTCCTCGGAAGTTCCCAGACTTCTAGTGTGCTGCTGCTGCAGAATCTGGCAACTCTGACCCTTCAGTGTCTCTGGCTCAGACAGCAAGACAAAGACTTCTGGGTGCTCAGGTGTATTCTCCTCTGTCTCCTAAAAGCACGTCTCTACCATTCTCAGTTGACTCTGCAGGCCCAGGAGATCTTGTCTCCAATCGAAGTAACAGGTGCCACCCTCGCTGCCACAGCAACCATCTGTTCCTAGAGTAATATCCCGCATGCAGAGGGTTTGAACAAAAAGTAGAACAATTAAGACCTTGTGTGGCAGGTGGCCAATACCACCTAGTCTTGTCTCCACTACTCCCGCCAAAGCCACCTCAAGAAGATTTTCAACAGAGTATTTTCCTTCCCTTGTGACAGATACTTGAAACTCTCGCAGATTCATACCTCTCCATTCCCACCTCCCACCCTACCACACACCCAAAGTCTCAGGAATCCCTGGGTCCCAAGTGTCAGGGAGATTTATCCTCCCTATGCTCTAAGTGGAGGCTATTTCCTTGTGAACTAACTTTCTCCATCTCCCAAATACATCTGATCTTTCTCTTTTTCTAACAACTGAGTTTCTGCCCTTCATTTTGGTGAACTAGGATGAAGTGTTCACTGTATCATTATTGTCAAAAAGGTTCTTGATCTTAGGCTCTTGCTGAAAATTCCTTTTAAGGTAAGAAGCTTCCTCATAAGTACTGTTAAGGAGCTTTCCCTTTTCTCCAGGAAGCTTTGCAAGGCGCCTGTTGTTGGCTTTGTTTCCTCCTCTAGCAACCACCACCTGGTGTTACAACACTGCTGTCTCTCCACTGTAATGTGAAGCCTCTGTCCTGCATCTTCAGATTGTGGTTCTTTCTGTGAATTCTCAGGCACTTTCTGAAGCTCTATTTATCCTGTACCTCTTTGTCAAAAAGAACTGTTTGGCATTCAAGCTGAAAATTTTATTACTGTGTGGAGACACACTAAGACATTTCCAGTCACATTCAAATCCAAAATCAGCCAGCTCCAAATCAGGTCCATTATGCTAGTGCTGAAGACAAATGGATATAGGAGTCACCACCACTGTTAACTTCAAGCAGTATTCGTTATACAACTACCCGCTTAAAGATGGCACAAACAATTAACCACCATGAATACTATTCTCTTGAAAATCACAACCAAAGACAGATAAACCCTAAAATGCATTCAGAAAATATTAAAAAATGCTTAAGCTAATATACAAATAGTTGAATAAATTCATACTAGGCAGATGAACATTTTATTCTTCTTGTTACCCTTATGCCCTGAGTTCCCACAATTACCCAAGGAGAAAAGCCAGAAGACAAAGTATTTTTTTATTAGTAAGCAGCAAATATCAAACTTGTCTTCAGAAATTATCACGAACCAGAAGTTAAGATCTCTCCAACTCATTTCTATCTGATATAAAATATAGAGGTAAGTTAGAATAATTTAGAGCTTCTATACAGTATTATTTCGTTTGTCCAGAAACCACGCAAATAGCCTAGCGGTACAAATGGGCAGAAGCAAATAGTCTTGGAAATGTCCCACAGGGCACAAAACGGGCTTCCCCACGGAGATAAACAGGCAATAGATCAAGATGCAAAGCTTTGCTAAAACTGCTTATAGGTTACTATCTGCTTCTTGTTCCTCACATCTTGTTTAGTGTCTAGACTATGCTAACTGCTGAGAATGACTGGCCTTAACCTCCAATTGAGGGACAACAGTGGTTATTATTTTTAGCTGCTTGATTATTAGTCCATAGACAGACTCAAAAATGATAACAAGAGTCCACACTGGTGTCTGTGATAAAACACTGCTCTTTAGGATTGTTTTACGAATAGAGGTTTTTACTGCTGTCTCAGGGTAACTTTTAGTCAAAATGCACAAGTATTCCTACAACTTGGCTTATTCTGAATGATCACATAAGCATGGCCTATGTTTAAGCAGATTTGGGAGAAAGAAGAAGAGCATATTTAGAGCAAAATCTCCAGCTTTTCTACTTGTAAAGGCAACCTTCTACTTACCTACATTTACAATCTCTGAAAGTACATTATTAATGATGCCTTTCAGTGGTGATCAGTCAGCCACATCTGTCATAACCCAGGCTGTCCTGCCAACCACCATCTGAATCAGACAGTCTAGTTACAGTAGTAAATCATGGCTTCTGACATGTTTGCCATAGAAGTATATTCTTTGCAATTAATTTTCCCTTAATTTCTGACCAGCATTCATGACAGAACATGACATGTATCAATGGCTCTCTACTCATCCACAACTTCATGAATAACAGGAAGAAGTTAAAAGAATTTTTTATCTCCAAAACTGAGGGCAATTATCATTTAAAAAGGAACAAAAATACAATATTTGAATGGGTAGGTAGTACAAGCACACCTCATTTTATTGTACTTTACTTTATTGTGCTTTATATATACCATGTTTTTACAAATTGAAGGTTGGTGGCAACCCTGTGTGAAGGAAGTTTATCAGTTCCATTTTTTCCAAACACATTTGCTCACTTCTTGTCTGTTACCTTTTGATAATTCTTGCAATATTTCAAACTTTCGCATTATTATTTTATCTATTACAGTGGTCTGTGATCTGTGATCTTTAATGTTACTATTGTAATTGTTTTGGGATGCTACGAACCATGCCCACATACAATGGCAAATGCAATTAATAAGCATTGTGTGTGTTCTAACTGATATGCCAGCTGGGCATTCCTCTGTCTCTCTCCCTCTCCTCAGGTCTCCGTGTTCCCTGAAAAAAAAAAAAAAATACTGAAATTGGGCCAATTAGTAATCCTACAATGGCCTCTAAAGTGTTTAAGTAAAAAGAAGAGTTGCAGATCTCCCACTTTAAATCAGAAGCTTAAAAATGATTAAGCTTAGTGAGGAAGGCATGTTACAAGCTGAGATAGGACAAACGTTAGGCCACTCATGCCAATCGGTTGGCCAAGTTGTGAATACCAAGGAAAAGTTCTTGAAGGAAATTGAACATGCTACTCCAGTGAATACACGAATGATAAGAATGAAACAGGTTTCTTGTTGTTATTGCTAATACAGAGAAAGTTTTAGTAGTCTGGATAGAAGCTCAAACCAGCCACAACATCCCCTTAAGTCAAAGTCTCACCCAGAGCAGGACTCTAACTCTCTTCAATTCTATGAAGGCTGAGAGAGGTGAGGAAATTTCAGAAGAAAAGTCTGAAGCCAGCAGAGATTTGTTCATGAGGCTTAAGGAAAGAAGCCTTCTCCATAACATAAAAGTGCAAACTGAAACAGCAAGTGCTGATGTAGAAACTACAACAAATTATCCAGAAGATCTAGATAACCGACGAAGATGACAACACTAAACAATAGATTTTCAGTATTGACCCTCAACAAAAAAAAGCCTTATATTGGAAGGAAAATACCATCCAGGACTTTCATAGCTTGAGGGGAGAAGTTAATGCCTGGCTTCAAAGCTTCAAAGGATAGGCTGACTCTCTTGTTAGGGGCTAATGTAGCTGATGACTTTACAATGAAGTCAGCACTCATTGACCATTTTGAAAATCCTAGGGCCCTAAAGAACTATGCTAAATCTACTCTGACTGTGCTCTATAAAAGCAAGAGCAAAGCCTGAATGACAGCACATCTGCTTAGAGCACAGTTTGTTGAATATTTTAAGTCCACTATTGCGACCTACTTCTCACACAGAAGATTTCTTTCAACATGTTACTACTCATTGACAATGCACCTATTAATAGTTACCCAAGAGCTCTGGTGGAGATTAATGTTGTTTTCATGCCTGCTAACATGACATCCATTCTGCAGCCCATGAATCACGTAATTCTGACATTCAAGTTTTATTATTTAAGAAATACATTTAATAGAGCTATAGCTGCTATATGTAGTGACTCCTCTGATGAATCTGGGCAAAGTAAATTAAAAACCTTCTGGAAAGGATTCACCATTCCAGATGCCATTAAGAACATTCATGATTTATGGGAAGAGGTTAAAATAGCAACATTAACAGGAGTTTGGAAGAAATTGATTCCAATCCACGTGGATGACTTTGAGGGGTTAAAGACTTCAGTGGAGGAAGTAACTGAGTATGTAATAGCAAGAGAACCAGAATGAGAAATAGAGCCTGGAGTTGTGACTGAATTGCTGTAATATTATGATAAAACTTTAACAAATGACAAATTGCTAATTATGGATGAGTAAAGAAACTAGTCTCTTGAGATGGAATCCACTCCTAGTGAAGACGCTGAGAACATTGTTGAAATGACAACAAAAAAATTTTAGAATATTACATAAACTTAGTTGACAAAGCAACCGCAGGGTTTGAGAGGATTGACTTCAATTTTGCAAGAAGTTTTACTTTGGGTAAAATGCTATCAAACAGCATCACATGCTACAGAGAAATCTTTCATAAAAGGAGAAGTCAATCGATGCAGCCAAGTTTATTGTCTTATTTTAAGAAATTGCCACAGATATTCCAACCTTCAGCAACTAACACTTTGATCAGTCAGCAGCCGTCAATATCAAGGCAAGGCCTTCCAGTAGCAAAAAGATGATGACTCACTGAAGGCCCACATCATCACTAGTTTTTTTTTTTTTTTTTTGCAATAAAGTATTTTTAATGAATGTACATTTTTTTTTTAGACATGTTACTGCACACCTAACAGATTACAACATAGTGTAAACAATAACTTTTAGACGCACTGGAAAATAAAAAAAATTGTGTAACTCGCTTCATTGCAATATACAATTTACTCTGGTGGTCTGGAACTAAACCTGCAATATCTCCAAGGTATACCTGTAAATTTAGAGAAAAATAGAGATAATAGGTAGCCAACAAATAAATAAGGTACCCAGGTATCAAGAGATATAAAATATATTTTTGACAAATTTAAAATTATTTAAATACATTGGAAAAGACAATTGAAAAAAAAAATAGAAGCAACATTTTTAAGTGTAGAAAGACTCCATGTCACTAAGGTACCAATTCTCCCTAAATTGTCAGAGCAATAGAATCAATGTAATTCCAAACAAAATATCAATTCATTTTAAATTTGATGAACTCCTTTTAAATTTTATTTGAAAGAATAAAAGACCAAGGAGAGACAAAATATTACCTAAGAAAATCAAAGTAGAGAGATATACCCACACAAATCAAGGTCTGTTATAAAACAACAGTAATTAGGATAGTAGACTTTTGATATAGTGATAAATAGGTCAAAAAAGAAAATAGTTTACACGTTTTTAATTTACATCAGTGGTATCATGGTATATGTAACATTTGATAATTTTCATTTTTATTAAACATGATTTTTGAGACTTATCCATGTTAACTCATAGTTAATTCACTTAAACCTATATAATATGCCATCACATAAACAGACCTTGATTTTTCCAGTCATCCCATGATTTTTCTTTAGCTGGTTCTCAGTTTCCACTTACACAATAACATGAACCTTCTCATTCTCTGTGCCCCTACATGAAGGCATGTCCAAGATAATATTGTTTGTACATAGATATATTCATCTTCAATGTTATATAGTACCAAGTCATTTTATGAAGGAATTATAGTAATTTGCAATCCCATCAAAGGTCATCTTAACCTACACCTTCACCTATTTTGTATTTTCAAGATTTTTCATTTTGCCTGCTTCACAGAATGAATTTGTATTTCATTTTTGCTTTAATTTTATTTGCCTGGTTACAACTGCAATTGTGTCTATTTATTGATTATTCAGAATTCTTCTTTAGTGAATCACTTTGTTAGTACATTTTGCCCCATTTTTTTCTATCTTCCCTGATTGTATATCCTTCTTGTCTCCCAGTTTTTTATTATAAAATATTCCGACTGTTAATGTTTAAATAATAAAGCCAATATATGCATCATGTATCTACTACTCACCTTTAACACATGTTCTCTTTTGGCAAATTTGTTTCACGTATTTTGAGTAAAAACAGTCCAGGTAAGCTTCATATCCATGTGTGCTTTCCTCATTTCATTCTAGTAGTGGATTACGTGCTTTTAAACTTTATAAAAATGTTATCACACTATTGATATCACTTTGCAAATTTCTTTTTTTAACTCAACATTATGTTTAGTGACACTTCATGCTGATATATATAGCACAAGATCATTTTTATTTTTATGGTACTCTATGAGTAAATAATTTGCTTATTTTCCCCTAACATTCATATTCTTTTCTGTTTTCATCATTAAGCAATTGAGCACTGAAAACTCTTGTTCACATTCTTTGTGCAAGTATACACCTTGCCTAGGCAAACTTCAGATTTACTAGATTACCAAATTGTTCTCAAAGAAGTTTTAATTTCTACTAACTTCAGAAGTTTTCATTTCCATTAACATCTCCAATTGATATACCAAGTCTCCATGAATATATATGTGTCAGTATAGCATTACCACAAGTCTTATTTCTGAAATGATATTAATGTAAAATTGCACTTTCTTGTTTTGATTACGTTTAACATTGTTGATGTATGGAGGCCATTTAGGGTTCCTCTTCTGTGAATTGTCTGTTCATATCTTTCACATATTTGTCCATTGAATTATTCAACTTTTTACGTTCTCAAGCTACTAATTATTTGACAGTTATATGTTCTCCAAATATTTTCTTTCATACTGACTTCTATTTTAATCTTTCCCATATAAGTGGATAGATGCAATACAGAAATTTTAATTTTTAATTTGTGAAAGTTAGCAATTTATTTTGTCTTGTGTTTTTTATTGTTTAAAAATTTTTCTCTATTCTGATATTATACAATATTTTCTATTTATCTATTTTTATTTTGATGTTTGATATTTTGCAATTTTTTCCATTTAGACAACTAATTGTTCCAGTTTTATTTACTAAATTATCATCCCAGTTGCTTTTTAATATGCTCACCATATATCAAGTTTTTATATATGTGGGTGTATACTTCTCAGCTTTCTATTCTGCTCTGATGCAGACAGAGGAAACCCCATGGATTGTAACCCTTTCTTCTTGACAATGTGTATTGTGATTACTGTAACATTTGCAGTTATTTCTACCATATTATTTTGTAGTTTCAATTGACCATTTTTTCTTTGCTTCTTTTGACCCCTTTTCCTGCCTTCAATTAGACAAATAAACACTTTTTCCTCTTTTTATTATATGAACATTGTTATTTAAAAGCTAAAGACTGAACCTTTTTCTTTTAATGCTCCCTTGAAATATTAAAATACAATTTTATGGTTGCATGTGCCTCATGAAATGATTTAGTCATCATTGAACTTCACAACATATCTTGTTATTGTGATAAAAATTAGTTTTACTTTATTTATATTGGAGGGAAGCACCATCACAGTTGTTGAATTTTATGACTTTTTAAGTTTCTGTCCATTATAGTTTTATTTACAAATCATGACTTCCTTCTGGGTTCAGTTTTCTTCTTGGTGAACTTTACTTCCTTTATAAAGCACAGTGGATAGTAAACTCTCCTAATCGTTGTCTAATTTATTCTTGCCTTTGTTCTTGAAAGAGTATTTGACTAGGTATGAAATTCTATTTTTCGTTAGCTCTCTGAAGGGAATATCTTCCAGTGATGAGAAAGTTGTGGGAGCAAGGAGCAGAGGCTGCCAAAGTCGCCTCCAAACAAGAAACGGAGGAGGTTTGCTACTTCCTAAATCCTTTTTCTTTCTAGAAAGTTTTCTTATGTTCAGCCTGCTGGATACTTGTTGGGCTGCACAGACATGCATCCTTACCTCTCACCACACCAACATACACAGAACTTCTTCTCTGGGCCAGGCTATGAGCTTATTATTTCAAACACAGTTTGCCAATCACCTAACAATCCTATAATAACCCCACTAACAGTGACAACCACTGGGGGAATTTAACTCTTAAAACCTTATTGTAGACTTCAAGTTACATCAACATGGTAGACTAAGCTGAGCTAAAAGACACCATAATCTTACCAAAAATACTAACAAAGACTAGACAAACTATAAAGACACTTAAATGCATAACCCAAACAAATTATAACATCAAGAGGGACTCCCAAAGAACTAGGCAGGCTGAGCAAGGTGCTCCACGGGTGAGATGTCTCTGCAAAGGTCTCCAGGAAGCTGATCTCATGAGGTCTGGTTAGTCAGCTATCTCCTTTACCTGAAATTGCCCAACCCAAGGCTTACACGCAGACCTCTACATCTCCACAAGTTTGAGCATCACCTCTGGCCAAGCTGGCCCAATGCCAAGTTTATGGTGCATCCACGCACAGCCAGCCTACCTCCATGCATGCAAGTCTGGGAGGTCAGGGCCAGCCTCCAGGCTGCTCTCTGCTGCCCCAGGCATTGGACACAGCAGGGGTGGATGCTGTCACATTCCCCTACGACTGCTGAAAAATTGAAACCTACATTTGTCTTCATCTCAGAGAACAATAAGGAAAAAGATCATTTATCTCAGAAAACATAAAACAATTTCAATTACTTTGTCAGGATTTTTATGTCAAAACTGCCAGATTGATTCTTTATACATGCTTACATCTAGGCATCACTTTTAGCAATCTTATTTGGAAAGAAATGATATGTAGAGAAAAAAAATCCCTTCCTCTGAAATTGGCTATAGGAATGAAGCTGTACTTCATTTTAAACTCTGCCACTCCTGTAACTCACTGATTTCCAACTGAAAAAATTTGTGCATATTTTGGATTCTTTTGTTGCAAGTGACAGAAAACCCAAGTTAACCGGCATAAATGAACAGGGTAACTTCAGGGGAGAAGTAACTAAAACTCTGGGACATTTTTCCAGAGGTCCAAAAATTCACTGGGACATGGTCTATTCCATGATTTTTACTCTACTCTCCTCCATATTAACTTCATTCTCATGGATCTCATAGCGACAAAATAGCTGTGTGCATGAACTTGTTCCTGAGCCAGTTATTGTGTGGCTGAGAATATAAAATCCTGATTGGCTAGATCTGAGTCACCAGTGGAGAATAGTGGACAGACGGTTCCCCAGAGGAAAAATGGGGTGATTTTATCCAAAGAATAGTAAGTGCTATGTGACCAAAATAATAGATGCTAACTGCAACCCTAAAGGAAGCTAAAAAATAATAAAAATTAACATACTTGGGTGTCATAAACAAATTTAGGAGTACGCGACATCATTTTTTACTTTAAGGGTTTTTTTAACTAATGTTAAAATTTTCTTTAAAGACCTACATTGACAGAAAGCTTTCTGGGCATTCCCAAATCCATTTTAGTAAAATGAATAGACAAAAAATGAAATCTCACAGGCTTGATGAACAATTTGTTGTTGATGTTCTAGTGATGACAGAGGAAGCACTAGAACCGATATTCAAATTTAGCCTGATTCCAGAATTTCAGTCTTGAAAAACAAAAAGTAAGTCAGCACTAGTGTAATACTTCTCTCCAGTGTTTGTTGTCTTTGGTTGTTACATGAAACATTTATATGTGGTTCCTAAGAGAGTTAAAGTAATTAGAGATGAAAAATCTTTAATTCTCAATGATTCATGCTCCCTTCCATCTCTCTAGGATTTCACAGGAAACTGCTTTGACATATCATCAGCTGTAAATTACTTTAATGACTTCTCTACTACATTTAACTCCCAGCTATGAAAGTGATTAGTTCCTTAATTTGTACAACACCTGAACACATAAACATCAATACCATTCAGAGATCTAGAAGAATGTCATTTGCTATAGTACTTAAAAGCAAATTAAATTTGTCTCCAGAAAATATTGGTCATTTTAACATTCACATCCATGTAATCAAATAATTTCAATTAGATTAACAGTATGCAAATCTCTGCAAACATGTTCATAGAAATGAATTTTATTAAACATGAGAATAAGCATTGCTAAAATAGTACTATTTCAAGTATGTTGATTTTTAATATATCTGAAAATTAAGGCTAACACTTGCTCATATTTTTTGTGCAGAGGATTTATTTTCTCTAAAAGCATTTGAATACGCTGACATTATGAGCTGATTTTGAAAATATTAACTGATGAGGATTTTATTATAAATTCTAAGTCTATCCACAATGTATATTCCTTTCAAAGTCACAGAAACTGTTATCTGCTGTATTGGATACGCCACCTTTATCAATCCAAATTTCAAATATCCTAGGCTCAAGATCCCGAATAGTTTAGGCTATAAAGAGGGTCATAGGCAAATATACTTTAATTAAAATGATAGCATATATTTGTGGATTGAAGAAATAGGGCATTTTTTTCTTATGAATCATGTTTACTAGTCAGTCATTGCCATATTGCTATTTCTGTACCCTGTTTTTCTCAATATCTCAAAATATTCAGGAAATTAGGAAAATTTTTTTTACTTAAAAGTGCCTTATATTTGCAAAAAATACATATATGTGTGTGTATGCACACATGCACACACTCATATAAAAGCCACAAGCTCATTGCTTTAAAGTAGTATAGTGATAGGCACTATTCAATCAATTAGCAAACAAAAAGTAAAATTTAGTAGCAAATTACATATGAAACACCAGCATACAAAATTTTTAAATTTTCAATAAAAGGTGGCTAACAGAAAGTATAAATATTTTGGAAATACTATGAAATAAAGCTGAACAAAAAATAGAAACCCTGGTCTTGAACATAAATATTTTAAAAAAACTAAATTGGAATATACTTCTAATTGAAAATCTATGTTAGTTAAATTATGACATTAACAAACCCACTTGGGGACACTAGCTAGTTGGAAGTAAAGAGGAATAAGATAGTCAAATAATAGTTATTCAGTTATTCATTAAACTTACACATTTTTATGTCAAGAAAAGAAAGCTTTTCTGTCTGCTTGTTTGTTTGTTTTTGAGATGAAGTCTTGCCCTGTTACCGAGGCTAGAGTGCAATGGCACGATCTCAGCTCACTGCAACCTCCACCTCCCAGGTTCAAACGATTCTCCTGCCTCAGCCTCCCAAGTAGCTACAATTACAGGCACCCACCACCATGCCCAGCTAATTTCTGTATTTTTAGTAGAGACGGGGTTTCACCATATTGGCCAGGCTGGTTTCAAATTGCTGATCTCGTGATCCACCCACCTCGTCCTCCCAAAGTGCTGGGATTACAGGCGTGAGCCACCACACCCAGCCAAGAAGAGAAAGTTTTTAAAAAGAGAACTCTAGTTCTAGAGAAGAGAGAAACACTAATTTGAACACATGAAGCAAAATAATATAAGCACTCGAGAGAGCCTCTCTCTGAACATTCTTCATCCCTGCCCTAAGCACCTCTGCATTTATATGCCTTCTGTTTTCCTCTGAAGATCTTTCTCACCCCAACCCCACTTAGCACAAAGAGTACATTTTCTGCATTATCTTTCCAGAAACTTTCTAGTCATTTTTCATAGTTCCCTTCTCTGTGCTCCCAAATACTTTTTTCAAACTGTGTTTTTAATAATAATAAAATTAGCCATAATAATTTACATTTATGCAGCATTTAATTGCATCCTCCTAAGTTCTTTACATGCTCATGACAATTCTATGAGGTGATCCAAATTAACTTAAAAATAGAATCTGACACTGATAACATTGTGGAGAAAAGGGAACACTTATACACTGCTGGTGGGAGTGTAAATTAGTTCAGCCACTGTGGATGCAGTTTGGAGATTTCTCAAAGAACTTAAAACAGAACTACCACTTGACCCAGCAATCCCATTACTGGGTCCATGCCCAAAGGAATACAAATCATCCTCCCGTAAAGACACATGCGCACATATTTATCCCAGTACTACTCACAATAGCAAAGACATGGAATCAACCTAGGTGCCCATCAAAGGTATACTGGATACAGAAAATGTGGTACATATGTGGCATGGAATATACTATGCAGCCATAAAAAAAGAATGAAATCATGTCCTTTGCAGCAACATGGACGGAGCTGGAGGACATTATCCTAAGCAAATTAACACAGAAACAAAAAAGCAAATACCACGTGATGTCACTTATAAGTAGGAGTTAAACATTGGGTACTCATGGACACGAAGAAGGGAGTAATAGATACCAAGGCCTACTTGATGATGGAGAGTGGAAGGAGGTTGAGAATCAAAAATCTACCTATTAAGTACTGTTTACCACCTGGGTGACAAAATAATCTGAACACCAAACCCCTGCAATGTGCAATTTACCCATGTAACAAACCAGCATATGTACTCCCTCAACCTAAAGTAAAAGTTGGAAAGAAAAATAAATAATCTGAGGCCTATAGTGGCATAGTGACTGATCACGGTTGCAGGGCTAACATGCAATGGGCACCAAGTTTACACCTGGGGGGTCTCCCTTCAGATCCAGCCCTATTATCCTGCTTCCACTGACAATACTGACCCTGAGCATGGTAGGTTTTGTTTAGTCTTTTTCCTGTGCTTAAAGGCAGGCTTTTGAGGAGAGATCACTTTTCACACAAATTTTTACATCAGAAACTGATAAAGGCCTTAGCACATTGTAGATACCCAAATCTCTAATGAATGAATGAATGAATGCTAAACTACTTACTGATTAAACCATCTCAGTAAAAACAAGACAAAACTTATTATGTTCTAGACACCAACTAGGTGACCTGACACTCTGTTCTCTTTTTTGCTACTCTTTTGTTTGTGTACATACACATATAAATATAAATGTATATGTGTATATATATAACATACACATACACATCAGAGATTATTAAAATTAAATGGAAATTTATCCAACTTGCAATCAAGTAAATTTTGTCAGTTCTTCTTAGTCCTCCAAATTCAATCTGTAAGGCACTTTTTAAAGCGCCTTTCTATTTAGCTTTCCAAAAGAAGGATTTCCCTTTTAATGGGAAATCTGTATTTATCATAAAGATGAAACACAACGTGCTCAACTTATTCTGCCTTCTAAGAGGTCCATTTTGTCATCAATATTGGTCAGTAGACAAGATAGACTCCAAAAAATATATGTATTTCAGGCATGAGAGACGAGAGATATACTAGACTAAAAAGAATGAAAAATGCCATCTCCATTCCCACTGTACTGAAAGACAATTTACAAGTGCTCCATTATCACTGAACACTCTACTTCTGTTCAAGAATCCATGAGAGCAGAACAAGTAGAGAACTTTTATATCTGAAAGAAAATCAGTCAGCTCCAAGTTTAAGGGAAAATTTAAACCACAAGTCATGCCACAAAGTTTTGATTATTTGGAAAACACAACTTTTTACTCAAATAGCATCTTGTGAGTTTAACAGCAGTGTTATTTCTAAATAACTGCTTTCATAATTGCATTTTTTAAAACCCAAGTACCTAGGGTACTGGTTAGTTACCTAGTTCAATTGCAAAGTCTTTCTATAATCACTGCTGGCAACATCTATGAGAGGGGTTCTTGACAGTTTAAGAACACAAACTCCTTTGAGCATCTGCTTGAAGCGTGGATCCTTTTCCTTAAAAAAAAAAAATACATGTATATGGATAAATAATCCAAATTTACATAACATCTTGCTGGTGGGGTGGGGGTTTGGGGGTAGCAGTTATAGATGCCTAAAGCCTGCTGATGAGCCCCACATGATTCATAGTCCACCCCTTCCTTAAATCCCATGCTCTGAGGAAAGCTGAAGACTTTCTCCCTCCTTAGTCCTTTCCTATGGAGGAACAAGTTTGAGAGACACGGACACAATGGAGATCTCAGGAAGATACAAAACGCCGTATCACTAAGTAATAAAATATTTAGCAGCAGTAGCAACAAAATTTGATTTCACCAAATGTTAACTTTTCTGTCTTGAACTTTCTTCTGCAAGATTCAGTGCTTTGTTGAACAAATATGAACTGAGCTCCTACTCTGGGCCTGCATGTCCTGCTACCCATCAAGAACCCAGGGAGAACCCAGTTTAGGGGCGGGAGGAGACGGCTAGGACCCGAAGAAAGGGTCTTTATGACTGTCATGTGGTCCAGGACATGTTGCCAGAGTGAGCAACCAAATAGGCTATAAAGCCCAAGTCCTTATGAGCAATAGTGTGCGTGTGTCTATCCATTTATGGTGCATAAATTCCAGTGAATCCTAATAGGGCAGCAGATGTCAAGACCCTCAGTGAGAACCTATCCAGACCAAATCAACGATGACAGTCATGGCCTTTTCCAATTTTCAATTCAAACAGTTCCAAAACAGCTCAAGACAGTTCCAAATTGTGTTTATTCATAACTAATAGAATTCCTAAGGCTACTGAATACCTATCTGGTTGATATTTGTGAGGAAATCTATGCTATTTTGCTGTGTATATTTTGAAACAATACTACTTCTTTAAATATTTTTGAAGGATATCCCACTTAGGGAACAACAAAAATTAAAGGTGGCTCATTAGATTTGCATAGTGATTAAAAATGGAATGATCTAACTGGGAATTATGCATATGTTATTTAGGAGTACTCCCTTCTTTTAAGACAATGAAGAAATATTTAGTATGCAGATAACAGAACTGTAGAACAATGCCTTCACTGGGGAGAAACGAGCTAGTCCACAGAGGAAGCCTTGAGAAGACTAATCAGGTTTCCTAGTTGCTCATTTGCCTTGGCTCATGTAGAAATTAATGTTAGGAAAATCTAAAAGGTACAGCCCAGCTGGAATCTGGTAGTTTAATTGCCCTGCACTAGAGACCAATGGTCCTGTGGGGTCTTGGGTGTGCAAACTCCTTACAAAGCTCTATACTTTGACTGCTGTGAGTAGTCAACCAGGAGAATTCTAAGAGGAAGGAGTATAGATTTTTCTAAATAGGATTCTATTTTTAGACCTATTCATTTGTCTTTTTTAAAATTCATTGCAACGTTAACTCACATACCAGAACATTATATCTAAGAAAACACTGACTAATATCCTCCATGGCCAAATAGAACTGAAAGAAGTCACATTCTGGATGATTAACACTATTTTTAACCATGTTCAGGATGGGAGGTAGCCCCTGAATATAAACTGCAGTCCTGTGAACAAACATATACCACTTTAGACACACTTCAGCAGAGGTGCTGAAAGATAGACTGAAGGAAATTTGGGAGGTTCAAATGAAAGTGATTTTTCCAGAATCTGTTTCATTTCCACAGCATGGCCAAATTTCAAACATATTCCGAATACTTCTGCCATATTGTGTGACAACACAGTGTGGTCCAAGATAAGGAAATGCCATTCTATTTTAGCCAAAATGTTATTTTAAGTAAAATGGATTTTATTAAATACTAATCAAAATGACTTGTCAGAACTGTTTTGCACTGGCTGAAATCTGCACTCACTATCTCAGTGAATAATGAACCCCAGTTCTGAAACTTCATGGGAACTCTATACCTTGGGCCATATTAATTATATGCAAGTCATTCATTGCATATGTAAGAAATTGAATTGAATTGAACTAATTGGCTGTCTAATTTTCTGGGTGAAAAAAAAAGTCCTAGAAGTAAGTGGGAAATGTGAGTTCTAGTCATTAGTGCTTCTATCCAGCTGGAGAGCTTTGGAGAGCCCTTCACCAGCTCCCTGGTTGCCCCTAAACATTTCAATAATACAGCTCTGTAGAAGGCTGTTTTTGACACTGATAGCAGAGTGAAAAACAACTTTGCAAAGAAACAACAGGCAACCAGTATCCAATAAGACTTTTAGAAAATTTTGCCTAAGGAAAAAAAGTCTCTATGAGTTCACAGCAAAAAAATTTAAGAAAACAACAAAAGTATCCCAAAAGTAGGAGGCAGACTCAGAAGCCTTAGGGATTAAAAAGAATGCATGGCCGGGCATGGCGGCTCACACCTGTTATCCAGAGGCCAAGGCAGGTGGATCATGAAGTCAGGAGATTGAGACTATCTTGGCCAACATGGTGAAAACTCCTCTCTATTAAAATACAAAAAATTAGCCAGGCATGGTGGTGTTTGCCTGTAGTCCCAGCTACTCAGGGGGCTGAGGCAGTTGAATTGCTCCAACTCAGAAGGCAGAGGTTGCAGTGAGCCGAGATGGCACCACTGCACTCCAGCCTGGCGACAGAGCAAGACTCCATCTCAAAAAAAAAAAAAAAAGAAAAGAATAAAACACTAATTCATTATTGTCATACATACAAGTATGTATTTTATGATGCCTTTTCTAAAGTCTGAGAAAAGAGATTTGGTAATTTTAAAAGACAAATGGAGTTACATGGATTTCACAAACAAAGTAAAGAATATTTTTTAAAGTATCAAACCACCTGAACTCTTTTGAGTAAATACAGATCACCAAGGTTCTGATTTAACTGGACAGTATAAACACAGGAAGGAACAGGAAGTTATCCCAAGAGAAAGAAGTCATCCACAGAGTGTTTTGGACAGAGTTTGTGTCCTCCTAAAATTAATATGTTGAACTCCAAACCTCCAATGTGTTGGTCTTTGGAAGTGGGGCCTTTGGGATGTAATTAGGTTGAGATGAGGTCATGAAGGCAGGGTCCTCATGAAGAGATTAGTGCCCTTAAAAAAGGGACATCTTGGCCGGGCGCAGTGGCCCACATCTGTAATCCCAGCACTTTGGGAGGCTGAGATAGGCAGATCACCTGAGGTCAGGAATTTGAGACCAGCCTGGCCAACATGGCAAAATCCCACCTCTACTAAAAGTACAAAAATTAGCCAGGCAAGGTGGTGGGTGCCTATAATCCCAGCTACTCAGGAGGCTGAGGCAGGAGAATTGCCTGAACCCAGGAGGCAGAGGTTGCAGTGAGCTGATATCGCACCACTGCACTCCAGCCTGGTGACAGAGTGAGACTCTGTTAAAAAAAAAAAAAAAAAAAAACACGGGACATCTCCCTCTCCCTCTCTGCCGTGTGATGACATAACAAGAAGGCAGCCATCTGCTAGCTAGGAAGTAGACCCTCACCAGAAGCTGACCATGCTGATGTCCTCATCTTGGACTTCCCAGCCTCCAGAGCCATGAGAAATAAATGCCTGCTGTTTAAATCCCCCAGTCTGTGGTGTTTTGTTACAGCAGCCCAAGCTGACTAAAACAAGGGTTTCTGTATCAATCAATCATCGTGTCAACATAAAAGGGTCCAGGACAGACAGAGTGAGGGACACAAGGACTTCCCTTTCCAGAGGAAATCTACAGTGCCTGCTCCTTGAGGCTTCTGTTGATTTTATTGACATCTTTGGCATAGCCAATGCAATTCCTCTTGATGATAAACAAGTTTACATTCAAATGACTGTTCCCTAGTCACAGACCTGAAACCCTGGTATAGACTGAAAAAAAAAAAAAAAATCTACACATCCTTCCTAGACACAACAGTTGCACAAATTTTTAAGATTTGCTTGTTTTCACTCTTCTGACATGTTGAATAACTTTTTTAAATATCATATTATCAATCTTTAAAAGGTTTAATTTGCATATACACAGTACTTGACTCTCTCTGTGTTTTCATGTCTGTGGGAGAAATACCTCAACTTTTTCTTCTTCTCCTACAAACCTGCCTGACTCTGAATCTTTCCAATTATTTTTCTGTTTTCTCAGAAGTGCCCTCTTCTACCCATGGCTGACTTTCTACCTGTTCCCGGATCCATATCCCCACTTCAGTTACCTTTCTCTCTCCTTTCTCTTTACCCTACCGATTCTGTTCAACTAGCCTCTAAACGTGATCACATCTTTTCCGTTAAAAACCAAAACCACACAAAACTCTCCTTTTCCCTCCACACACACTCAAGTCTCAAGTCATCCCTGGCCACAAGTCTTCTGTATCTCTCCCTTCTTTCAGGACTAACCTTTGAGAAAGTAGTTTAAAGGCACCACTTTCACTCTGTTATTTTTAGTTTCTCCTTAACTCACTAAAAATTGGCTTCCACTCTTGTCATATTCACTAATATTACCTCAGCCATCAAAAACACTCCAGCACTTTATCTTCCTTAATGTGTCCATAGCACTTAGAATCTTTTACCACATAATCCTTCACTCACTGAGTTTCTTTGAAAGTCCTTCTGTCCTTGGCTTCTGGTATACCCCTCTCCTCCAGCTTACCTTCTACCCCTAAGTCACACCTCCCTAGTTGTTATTACGGCTCTTTCTCTCTAAGATTAAGCTTTCTGACTCTATAATCAGGTCACTTGAATTTGAATCTTAATTTTACCACTTCCCAGCTCCTTGACCTTAGGCAAGTGATCTCTCTGGGGTTCTGTCTTCTACTCTACAAGACAAGTATAATGTATTATAGGATGTAGTTAAAGTTAAAGAATGCATATAAGTCTCTTGTCACTGTGCCTGGTAGTACATGGTAGGTACTCAGTAAAAGTCAGCTGTTACATGGATTAAACATTTATGTTCCCCATGGCTTCACCCGATTCCTCTACTTTAATCCCTGCCTCTAGATAACTTCAAGAAAACCCTGACTCCATCTATTTCTTAGTCATTAGATAATAATGACTCCAATACTTACGTTTCCAGGTTTTATAAAGCCAGTTGTTCATTGACCTTGATTCTTATATGACACATAGGCAAATAGCAAACCTCACACGGACAACAGAGAAGATACTATTTTTCCCTCAAAATCTTCCCCCTCCTATATTCCAACCTCAGTACATAGAATCACCACCTCTCATCCACCTCACCTACACCAGAGATCTCAGATTCAATCAGTCCTCAAATCCTGGTGATTCTTTTCCTAAATATTTCATAAATACCTCTCAAACATTTTCTGTTCTCTCCATTACCACTGCCACCTTATTTCCCTATATTATCTCAGTTAACTTCTACCCAGTAATATCTGCCCCCTCTAAACCACCCTCCGTCATTACAGTGGTATTTCTAAAAGGGCAAATTTCTCTTCATATTGAATATTCTTTGATGATTCATGATTTGATTTAGAAAAGGTCTAAGTCCTTGACAGAAGAGATCTGTCTCTCGCCGCCACCCTCCCAATGTTACCCACCACCACTATTCCATGAGCACTTATTGATTTGCTATTTTATTACTGTCTCCATCGTTCTTGCTATGGCTTCTACCTAGACATAATTCTCAGGGCTTCAAAGTTCAACAAACATTACCTCCTCTAGCAATTATTCTTTGACAACTGCCCTTCCGATGCTGAGAGATCTAATCTTTTGTAATCCAAAAGCCCACTACGCTTAATGATCACACAGTAGTTTTAGTTTTCTTATTCTATGAAAAAAATTCAGGTTTGATTTCCTAAAGCCTAGGACAAGCTGAGCACATGAATGATGTTCAATAAATAGATGCTATGATGGATGTGTAATTTATGCTAATGGATTTCATGCTACAAATCCATGATTTTCAAAATTATCTTGCAGAATACACTGGACAACTATATTTAATCCCATGTCATAGAACAATAAAAAGACAAGATGTTAAAGTCAATATACATGCCTTGGAAGTCCAAGAACTTCCCGGCTAAGGAAAAAACAATAATGTTTATTTCTTGTTCTGACTATCCGTGTAATGGAGGTTAGCAAAGGACTATGTTCACATTAGTATTTTATTCCTGAGGTATTTTGTCCAACTGAAAGGATTTACTTGGTTTCATACCTTTAGTTAGACATTAAAAGAGATACTTTTATCTAGAAGACTTAACAGTAAATGTAATAGCCATATTTGAGTTTCATCAGCCTTTCTTGACTGAAAGCTTTCTCAATTTTTTTAATGTTTCTTTGATATTGGAAGTTGCCTCTTCCAACCACACCATCCTTTGAATCTATGGACTCTCTCTATTCCTTCTATGTGTGCTTACAAAGTGTCCAATTCATCTTTCTTAAAGTATCTTATCAAAGTGAATAGCAACCAACACACATTACTAACATTTTATTTCTACCTCTTTCTCTAGAGATACAATTTAAATAGGTAGATTAACTCCAGATTATCATAGGAGAAGTTTATCATTTGCCTAGCCTCTAATATATTTTCTACTGACCAGCATCCAACCAATAACCCAATGCCATATGTTACAGGCTTTAGTGTAGCAACCCCCATTTCAACATACAATTTGTTTATCTCAGTGTGGGCTATGTTATGCTGCAGTAACATATAAGCTGAAATTTGCTGTTTTAACTTTTATTTTTCATTTGTACTATATATTCAATGTGGGTCTAGTCATCACACTCATTCAGGGACCCCAGCTGTCCAAATTCCATCTTAACACAAATTTCCAAGGTTACTGTGGAAAGTATAAGGCCATAGCAAATGGAACTTTAGTTCTTAAGTTTCCACTCATGTTTTATTAGTGAAAGCAAGTCATGAGTCTTCAGTACTGCACAATGCAATCCTACCATATGCCTGAAACAAGAAGAATCAACATATTTGTGAGCAGTCTTAATTTAATGACCATCACAGTCACATAGTTCTTTAGTGACTGAGGTAATATGAAAATTCCTGTCTCTTAACTGTTTGGTTTTCTTTATTACCTTAAGTATCTGTATTAAAGACTATAATGAAACAAATCCAAAAATGTAATACAAAGAGTAGCAGAAATCCTAAAATAATTTCTGTTTAGCATTATATGAATGTTTTGCTATAGTTACTTTGCTAATAGGGACTTAAATTAAAGAAAGATGCTGAAAAATTCATCATTTTCACCCTGAATAAAGTATGCAAATGAAATCATCAAAACCTTTCAGTCTGAAAGTGACTTACTTCTGTTTTCTGCTACTTCTTTTATCAAAACAGATGGCTATATTGTGTTACTGTTGGTGTCTACAACACCACAACATTTTTATCTTCTTATAATGCCTTCCAGGATAGGGTCACTAAATATTGCAAAGAAAAACATAACACACCTAGTTAACTTTAAATCTAGATACACAACAAATAATTTTTTGTGCATCTTTGTATTCATCTGTTTACATACTTTTGATAGACATACCTGAGACTGGGAAGAAAAAGAGGTTTAATTGGACTTATAGTTCCACATGGCTGGAGAGGCCTCAGAATCACAGCGGGAAGCAAAAGACACTTCTTGCATGGCAGCAGCAAGAGAAAAATAAGAAAGATAAAAGCGGAAATCCCTGAGAAAACCATCAGATCTCATGAGACTTATTCACTACCATGAGAACAGTATGGGGGAACCGCCCCCATGATTCAAATTATCTCCCGATACGTCCCTCCCACAACACATGGGAATTATGGGAGTACAACTCAAGATGAGATTTGGGGGGGGACACAGAGCCAAACCATATCATTCCACCCCTCCAAATCTCATGTCCTCACATTTCAAAACCAAGCATGCCTTCCCAACAGTCTCCCAAAGTCTTAACTCATTTCAGCATTAACCCAAAAATCCACAGTCTGAAGTCTTATCTGAGACAAGGTAAGTTCCTTCTGCCTATGAGCCTGTAAAGTCAAAAGCAAGCTAGTTGCTTCCTAGATACAATGGGTGTACAGATATTGGGTAAATACAGCCATTCCAAATTGGAGACATTGGCCAAAACAAAGGGGTTACAGAACCCATGCAAGTCCAAAATCCAGCAGGGCAGTCAAATTCTAAAGCTCCAAAATGATCTCCTTTGACTCCATGTCTCACATCCAGTTCATCCTGATGCAAGACGTAGGTTCCCATAGTCTTGGGCAGCTCCACCCCTCTGGCTTTTCAGGGTAGAGCTCCGCTGCTGGCTGCTTTCCTGGGCTGGCACTGAGTGTCTGCAGCTTTTCGAAGTGAATGGTAGAAGCTGTTGGTGGATCTACCATTCTGGGTTCTGGAATATGATGACCCTCTTCTCACAGCTCCACTAGGCAGTGTCCCAGTAAGGACTCGATGTGTGGGGGCTCTGATCCCACCTTTCCCTTCCACACTATCCTAGCAGAGGTTCTCCATGACGGCACTGCCCCTGCAGCAAACTTTCACTTGGGCATCCAGGCATTTCCATACATCTTCTGAAATCTAGGTGGAGGTTCCCAAACCTCAATTCTTGACTTCTATGTACCCGCAGACTCAACACCTTGTTGAAGCTGCCAAAGTTTGAGGCTTGCACCGTCTGAAACTATGGACTGAGCTGTACCTTAGCCCTTTTTAGCAAAGGCTGGAGTGGCTGGGATGCAGGACACAAAGTTCCTAAGCTGCACGCAGCATGGGGACCCTGGGCCTAGCCCACAAAACCATTTTTTTATCCTAAACCTTCATGTCTGTGATGGGAGGGGCTGCCATGAAGACCTATGACATGCCCTAGAGACATTTACATCATTGTCTTGGGGATTAACATTCGGCTCCTTGTTACTTATGCAAATTTCTGCAGCCAGCTTGAATTTCTCCTCAAAAAGGATTCTCTTTGCTATCACATTGTCAGGCTACACATTTTCGGAACTTTTATGCTGTTTCCATTTTTAAAATGAATACTTCTAAGAGCACCCAAGTCACCTCTTGAATGCTTTGCTGCTTAGAAATTTCTTCTGCCAGATACCCTAAATCATCTCTCTCAAGGTCAAAGTTCCACACATCTCTAAGGCAGGAGCAAAATGCGCCAGTCTCTTTGCTAAAACATAATAAGAGTCACTTTTGTTCTAGTTCCCAAGTTTCTCATCTCTATCTGAGACCTCCTCAGTATGGACCTTATCATTCATATCACTATCAGCATTTTTGTCAAAGTCATTTGACAAATTCTAGGAGTTTTCAAACTTTCCCACATTTTCCTATCTTCTTCTGAGCACTCCAAACTGTTCCAACCTCTGCTTGTTACCCAGTTCCAAAGTTGCTTCCACATTTTTGGGTATCTTCTCAGCAACGCCTCACTCTACAAGTACCAATTTACTGTATTAGTCCATTTTCATGCTGCTGATAAAGACCTATCCAAGACTGAGAAGAAAAAGAGGTTTAACTGGACTTACAGTTCCACATGGCTGGGGGAGGCCTCAGAATCACAGCAGGAGGCAAAAGGCACTTCTTATATGGTGGCAGCAATAGAAAATGAGGAAGATGCAAAAGCAGAAACCCTGACAAAACCATCAGATCTCATGAGACTTATTCACTATCACGAGAATAGCATGGGGGAAACTGCCTCTGCGATTCAAATGATTTCCCACTGGGCACTTCCCACAACATGTGGAAATTGCGGGAGTATGATTCAAGATGAGATGTGGATGGGGACACAGAGCCAAACCATATCAATGTTCCAAATATTATGTGGAAAAATTATGTCCCAAATATTGCATGGCACATAGTTACAATGAAAGCTATTTTTTCTATACTCAGATTTAATTAGGTATCCTGTAATTCATCTGGCCACCCCATCCCCAGAGCCAAGTCATCCAAGGCACTAACGTAAATTAATTTCATATAAATATTTATACCAAGTACATCAAATGTAAACCAAAGTATTTGGTCAATGTAACTTGTCAAGAGCCATAGAAAAACATCTATTTCAAATATCTTTTGACAGGATGGATGGACTGAGTATTTCAAAATGTAATTTAGGGATTGAATTATTCTCTCCAAATCAATGCACTGACAAAACTTATCCCCTGGGTAAGTAC
The DNA here is from genome assembly GCF_000951035.1 of Colobus angolensis palliatus. Classification (NCBI taxonomy): domain Eukaryota; kingdom Metazoa; phylum Chordata; class Mammalia; order Primates; family Cercopithecidae; genus Colobus; species Colobus angolensis. The sequence goes on from NW_012116366.1 coordinate 1,035,703, forward strand.
TTTTGGAACAGACCTGGGAGTGAGGGCAGGCATGTTAATCATGATGTCCTTGATAGGGAATTCTAGTCACAGTAAAGTTCAAAAGGGTTTGCTACCTCTTAACGGAAATCATAGCAAATTATTGAAAAGGAAGACCTGGATAGCCACACTAGTTGAAAACCTATCAGCAAGAGAATCAGCTCAAAAAGTAGTTGGAGAACAAAAACAAAGTTGCCAGATACAAGATTAGCAAGCAAAAATCCATGGTTTTCCAAAAACCATCAATTAGAAAACATAATAGGAAAAAATGTCTTTTAGAATAGCAACTACTACAAAATAGCCTGGTAGGAATAAAACTACACAAATTTGCGCAGGATATTCATGTACAAAAAAACTCTCAAAAATATATTTTCTAAATGTTAAAACAAAGACCTGAATAGACAGCTATACCATGCTCATTGAAATAAAGATGTCAATAGTCTCCAGATATGCTAATTTCAGAGCTTCTAGTGCTTCCAGTGGAAACACTGAAATTAACATATTATTTGGAGACTGTCAAGTCCAAGGGGAAAATGAAGCCTACCCAAGGCTTGTAAGTTCAACTCAAAGGGTCTTGCATATTCTTGTGCACCTAGTCTTCTCCAAGAAGTTTAGAATCAGTTCATCAAGTTTTGTGAAAAATCATGTTAACATGCTCCATTTTACCCTTGGACTTGACTTACAAAAAAAAAAAAATTAAGTTAAAATGATTAGTAATTTCAAGACCAAGAACACAGATCATTAAACCAAAGGCAGGGCCCTCCCAAGCAAGGGGTCCTGTGAGGACATACTGCTAAAAACCTACCAGCCTTGCTGCACACAGAGCAGCTTGTCATCTGTCTCCTCATAGGATGTCCACAAAGAAAACACATTCACATCCTGGCATTGAAAGTTCTCAGCAATTGTCCTAAAGCAGAGGCCTCCAAGGGACAAGCTTCTGCCTCTATACACAGAGCTCCCCAAACAGCCTTTTATACTCTCATCCTGAAAGGATAAAATGATACCTAAAGATTACCTGGTATTTGAAGACAATTTCCAAAGAAAAGACAAAGATTAAAAAAGAAAAGAAATATGATGCCAGAGGGAAAGAAGAATTTAAGAACATAAAACAAATTTTTTTAAATCTCTATTAATCTCAGAAATCTCAAGATGTTATTTTATCTGTAAAATAGTAAAATATTACTTAAAAAAGAAAAGTCAATGAAAAGCTAGAAATTCTTATACGTTGAAAATATATTGTCAAGTTAGAAAAAAATCAGTGGATAGTTTGAAAATAAAGTCAAGATATATCCCAAGAAGGAAAATTAAAGGCAGAGAAATGAAAAAAAAAGGAACACATAATTCATATGTCTCAAGCATCAGACCTTCCAATCGAATAGCAATTTTAGAAAAAACAGATAACAGAGACAAATGAAAGAAAAATTATCTTAGGAAATAATACAAGAAAATTTCCATGAGACTCCAAATTTGAAGGGCCCATATTAAATGAAACAGGCTTGTACTCAGGCAAATAGCTGTAAAGTTTTACAATACAAACAATAAAGATGCTAAAAGTTTTCATGTAGGGTTTGAAAAAAAAAAAAAAAAGGTCACCGACATTGAAATAAACTGATTGTCTTTAGATTGCTCAGAACATGATACAACATGCCTTCATTACTACAAGGGAAAATAATTTTGAAACTCAAATTTTTATGCAAACACATAAACAATTAAATTTGAGGATAAATATATTTTTGTGCATGTCCAGAAAATTTACGCTTCACAAACCATTTCTTAGTAACTTACTTGAGCATATCCTGGAGCAAAAGTATATGGGAATAAGAAATAAGAGGAACATTCTACAGAAGCAGTAGAGTGTCCCAGGATAAAAGCTGGGTGACAGGCCTAGAGAACAATAGTTCTTAGTGGAACAATAGAATGGATGGCCCTGAGCAGAAGATCTCCTGGAAAGAAGAATCCAAAAATATTTTATTGATAGGAGATTTAAAAAAAATATATATATATATATATATATATAGTATATAAAGTCAAATGATGTAAGAAAACAAGAACAATAAGAAACAAAAACTGAAAGTTATATTTCAAAAGTATAGATAATATATTTTGTATACAGAATGTTTGTGTAGTCTTAATAATGTAAATGCCACATGTTGATTTTTCCATGTTTAGATTCAGCTTGTAAATGAAGCACATCTTCCAACTTAACATTTTAAAGGATATGGGTTATAATAAAATACACTGGGAAAGTGGAGAGGCCACTGGTGTTCTCCAGTTGACAGATATTCGAATTCTCCCTGGGACAGAGTTCCCAGGAGGAGGTGTGGGCCACCATCTTTGCTGTTTGGGCAACTCAGATGTTTCAGCCTGCAGACTTTGGAGAGTTCACACCAACCAGGGGTGAAAGGGATGCCCCAGCACAGCACAACTGCTCTACCAAAACATAGCCAGACTGCTTCCTTAAAGAGGTCCGCAATCCATTCCTCCTCACTGGGCAGGACCTCCCAGCTGGGGCCTCCAGCCACCCCTGCTGGTGTTCTCTGACCAACAGATATTTGAAAACTTCCTAGGACAGAGCTCCCAGATGAAGGGGCAGGCCACCATATTTGCCATTTGGATTATGTAGCCATTCCAGTCTTTGGGCTTTGGACAGCCCAAGCCAACCAGGGGTGAAAGCAGTACCCCAGCACAGCACAGCTGCTCTACAAAAGCATTGCCGGACTGCTTTTTTAAAGGGTCCCCGATCCCATTCCTCCTGACCAGGTGAGACATCCCAACCACAGTCTCCAGCCACTTCTTACAGTTGCCTTCGGGCTGGCAACAGATCATTACCTCCCTGTGAAAGAACTCTTGGAGGAAAGGGCAGGCTGTTTCACAGACCTCACTGGTGATAACCTCCAGGTACTGGAGAATCTGAGGCAACTAGGGAACTGCAACAGAACCCCAGAAAACTGCAGTAGCACTACACAAAAGTGGCCAGTCTGTTAAAAGGAAAAAAAAAGAAAATTCAAAGGTCAGCAACCTTAAAGATTGAAGGTAGATAAGCCCACAAAGATGCGAAAGTGAGGAAGAATCAGCACAAGAATGCTGAAAACTCAAAAGGCCAGAGTGCCCTCTTTCTTCCAAATACCATATCACCTCTCCATCAAGTGTTCAGCACTAGGCTGAGGCCGAAATGGCTGAAATGATAGAAATAGAATTCAGAGTATGGATAAGAACAAACTTCACTAAGCTAAAGGAGTACTTCATAACCCAGTGCAAGGAAGTTAAAAATTATGATAGAACATTACAGGAGCTGACAGACAAAATAGCCAGTATAGAGAACGTAACTGACCTGATAGAGATGAAAAACACACTACAAGAACTTCACAATGCAATCACAAGTATTAATAGCAGAACGGAACAAGCAGAGGAAAGAATCTCAAAGCTTAAAGACTGTCTTTCTGAAATAAGACAGGCAGACCAGAAGAGACAAAAAGGAATGCAAAGTAAAGAACAAAATGTCTGAGAAATATGGGATTATGTAAAGAAACTGAATCTATGACTCATTGGTGGACCTGAGAGAGATGGGGAGAGCGGAAACAATTTGGAAAACGTATTTCAGGACATTATTCATCAGAACTTCCCTAACCTAGCTAAACAGGACAACATTCAGGAAATGCACAGAACGGGAACCCCAGTAAGATACTCCATGAGAAGATCATCATCCCCACACAAGAAGATCATCTCCAAGACACATAACCATAAGATTTGCCAAGGTCAAAATGGAAGAAACAATGTTAAGGGCAGCTAGATAGAAAGGCCAGGTCACCTACAAAGGAAAGCCTATCAGACTAACAGCAGACCTTGCAGCAGAAACCCTACAAGTCAGAAGAGATTGTAGGTCAATTTTCAATGTTCTTACAGAAAAGAAATTCTGACCTAGAATTTCATATCTGGCCAAACTAAGCCTCATAATTGAAGGAAAAATAAGATCCTTTTCAGAGAAGTAAATGCTGATGGAATTCATTACCACCAGATGTGCCTTACAAGAGCTCCTGATAGAAGCACTAAATATGGAAAGACGATTGCTGCCACTACAAAAACACACTGAAGTATATAGACCAGTGACACTATGAAGCAACCACATAAACAAGTCTGCAAAATAACCAGCTATTATCATGATGACAGGATCAAATCCACACATATCAATACTAACCTTAAATGTAAATTGGATAAATGCCCCCAGTTAAAAGATACAGAGTGGCAAGTTGGATAAAGGACCAAGATCCATTGGTATGCTAGCTTCAAAAGACCCATCTCACATGCAACGACACACATAAACTCAAAATAATGGAATAAAGAAAAATCTACCAAGCAAGTGGAAAACAGAAAAAGGCAGGGGTTGCAACATATCTGACAAAACAGATTTCAAACCAACAACGATGAAAAACGACAGAGAAATGCATTGCATAATAATAAAGGATTCAGTTCAACAAGAAGATCTAATGGTCCTAAATATATATGCACCCAACAGAAGAGCACCCGGATTCATAAAGCAAGTTCTGAGAGACCCTCAAAGAGACTCAGACTCCCACACAATAAGAGTGGGAGACCTTCACACCCTGCTGACAATATTGGACAGATCATCAAGGCAGAAAATTAGCAAAGATATTCAGGACCTGAACTCAGCACTGGATCAAACTGACCTGATACATATGTATAGAACTGTCCAACCAAAACTAATAGAATATACATTCTTCTCATTGCCACATGGCACTTACTCTAAAATTGATCACATAATCAGAAGTAAAACACTCCTCAGCAAATGCAAAAGAACCGGAATCATAAAAAACAGTCTCTCAGACCACAGTCCGACCACATTAGAAATCAAAACTAAGAAATCCACTCAAAACCATACAATTACATGGAAATCAAATAACCTTCTCCTGAATGACTTGGGTAAATGGTGAAATTAAGGTAGAACTCAAGAAGTACTCTGAAACTAGTAAGAACAAAGATACAATGTACCATAATCTCTGGAACACAGAAAAGGCAGTGTTAAGAGGGAAATTTATACCACTAAATGCCCACATCAAAAAGTTGGAAAGATCTCAAGTAAACAACCTAACATTGCAACTAAAAGAACTAGAGAACCAAGGACAAATAAATCCCAAAGCTTAGCAGAAGAAAAGAAATAATCAAGATCAGATCTGAACTGAAGGAGATAAATGAAAATCATTCAAAAGATCAATAATGACAGAAGCTCATTTGCTGAAAACATAAAAAAATAGATAGCTAACTAAAGTAACAAAGAAAACAGAGAAGATTCAAATAAACACCATCAGAAATGATAAGGGGGATATTACCACTGACTCCACAGAAATACAAACAACCATCAGAATATTATGAACACCTCTATATGCATAAACTAGAAAATCTAGAAGAAATAGATAAATTCTTGGGCACATACAGCCTCCCAAGACTGAACTAGGAAGAAATTGAATCCCTTAGCAGATCAATAACGAGTTCTGAAATTAAGGCAATAAATAGCTTACCAATGAAAAAATGCCCAGGACCAGATGAATTCACAACTGAATTCTACCAGATGTACAAAGAAGAATGGGTACCAATTCCTGCTAAGACTATTCCAAAAACAATTAAAAAGAAGGGAATGCTCCCTAACTCATTCTATGAGGCCAGCATCATCCTGACACCAAAATCTGGCAGAGATACAACATGAAAAGAAAACTTCAGGCCAATATCTTTGATGAACATCAGTGCAAAAATCCTCAACAAATATCGGCAAACTGAATTCAGCAGCACATCACAAAGCTTATCTCCCCCAAGTAGGCTTCATCCTGAGGATGCAAGGTTGGGTTCAACATACACAAATCAATAAATGTGATTCATCATGTAAACACAACTAAGACAAACATCACATGATTGTCTCAATAGATGCAGAAAAAGGCTTTTGATAAAATTCAACATCCATCCATGTTAAAAAAAAAAAAAACTCTCAATAAACTAGGTATGGAAGGAACATACCTCAAAATAATAACAGCCATCTATGACAAACCCACAGTCAACATCATACTGAATGGGCAAAAGCTGGAAGCATTCCCCTTGAAAACTGGCACAAGACAAGGATGCCCTCTCTTACCACTCCTATTCAACATATTATTGAAATATCTGGCCTGGGCAGTAAGGCAAGATAAAGAAATAAAGCATATTCAAATAGGTAGAGAGGAAGTCAGGCTATCCCTGTTTGCAGATTACATGATCCTGTATGTAGAAAACCCTATTGACCCAGCGCAAAAGCTTCTTAAGCTGATAACTTCATCAAAGGCTCAAGATACAAAATCAGTGTGCAAAAATTACTAGCATTCCTACATACCAGCAGTCAAGCCAACAGCCAAATCATGAAAAACTTCCATTTACAACAGCCACAAAAAGAGTAAAATATCTAGGAATGTAGTTAACTAGGGAGGTGTAAGATCGGTACAAGGAGAACATAAAACACTGCTCAAAGAAATTAGCGATGACACAAATAGAAAAATGTTTCATGCTCATGGATAGGAAGAATCAATATTGTGAAAATGGCCATACCTCCCAAAGCAATTTATAGATTCATGGTATTCCCATTATACTACCATTAACATTCTTCACAGGTCTAGGAAAAAAACCTGTTTTAAAATTCATATGGAACCAAGAAAAGAGCACAAATAGCCAAGGCGATCCTAAGCAAAAAGGACAAAACTGTAGGCATCCCGCTACCTGACTTCACACTATACTACAGGGCAATAGGAGCCAAAACAGCATGGTAATGGTACAAGAATAGACACGTAGACCAATAGAACAGAACAGAGAATCTAGAATTAAGACTGCACACCTACAGCTATCTGATCTTCAACAACCCTGAGAAAAACAAGCAATGGAGAAAGTACTCCCTATTCAATAAATGGTAACGAAAGAACTAGCTAACTATATGCAGAAAATTGAAACTGGACCCCTTCCTTATACCACATGCAAAAATTAGTTCAAGATGGATTAAAGACTTAAATGTAAAACCCAAAACTATAAAAACTCTGGAAGACAACCTAGGCAATACCATTCTGGACACAGGCATAGGCAAAGATTTCATGATGAAGACACCAATAGCAATTGCAACAAAAGCAAGAATTGACAAAAGGCATCTAATTAAAGAGCTTCTGCACAACAAAAGAAACTATCAACAGAGTAAACAGATAATGTACAGCACGGGAGAAACTTTTACAAACCATGCATCTGACAAAGATCTAATATACAGCATCTATAAGGAACTTACATTTTCAAAGAAAAAAACAAACGATCACATAAAAAAGTGGGCAAAGGACATGAACACTTTTCAAAAGAAGACATACATGTGGCCAACAATCACATGGAAAAAAGCTCAACATCACTGATCATTAGAGAAATGCAAATCAAAACCACAATAAGATATGATCTAACACCAGTCAGGATGGCTACTATTAAAAAGTCAAAAAATAACAGATGCTGGCGTGGTTGTGAAGAAAAAGAATGCTTATACACTGTTGGTGTGAGTGTAAATTAGTCCAACCATTATGCAAGACAGTATGGTGATTCCTCAAAGACCTAAAGACATAAATTCCACTACTGGGTATATATCCAAAGGAATACAAATCATTCTATTATAAACACACATGTATGCATATGTTCATTGCATCACTATTCACAATAGGAAAGAACCAACCTAAATGTGTGTGCTAATGGCTTAAATGTGCATGCTAATAGAATCAACCTAAATGTTCATCAATAATAGACTGGATTAAGAAAATGTGGTACATATATACCACAGAATAACTATGCAGCCATAAAAAAAGAATACGATCATCTCTTTTGCAGAGACATGGATGGAGTGAAGCCACTATCCTTAGCAAACTAACACAGGAATAGAAAACCAAATACCACGTGTTCTCACTTTTAAGTGGGAGTTAAATGATAAGAACACATGGACACATAGAGGGGAACAACACATACTAGGGCCTTTTGGAGAGTGTTATGTCAGGGGAGGGAGAGAGGATCACGAAAAACAAGTAATGCATACCAGGTTTAATACCAGGGTGATAAAATAAACTGTACAACAAACCTCCATGACACAAGTTTACCTATGGAACAAACCTGCACGTGGACCCCGAACTTAAAATAAAAGTTAAAAAGAAGCATGGAAATAAAAGCTAAAAAGAGGGGCACATCACCATCATACCAAGTTTACAAAGAGTCCAGAAATAATATATATAGTCGATGGACAAGAAGAGGTTTAATTACTTAAATTATAATTACAAACACAGCCAACAGAGAAACTTAATGGAATGTTAGAATTATATTGGGGACAGATTGGGAGGAAAGGCAACAATGGTGTCAGCAACGGTAATCATGTTCCACCAAGCAGGAAGTCAATATAGTATCTGACATTAATAACCCATTAATAATTTTATGGGCATATATAATATTTAAATATCTGGAGATGATAACCACAGGCAACTACTCAGAGGGGTTGCCTTTGAGTCACGGGAGTGGAGCTGGCAGCCATGGCGCAGAAAACTCCATGGCATTTTATTATAAGATTTTTTCTGGTATTTTAATCAAGAACAGTTGTTGCTTTGATACAAATACACTAAGGGGAAAAGGAAATGAAATGGGGGAAATATTGAGATAGATTTGAAAGTACCAGTATCAGAAATATGTAACATAGTATTGAATAATAAATGCAGGTTAGAGGCAGGCACTTGTAAAATGATTCCATTTATGTTGAAATTTCCCCAAAAAATAAGCAAACAAAAACTCCGCAATATAACACTGTAAAACATGTATGGGTGTGTATATGTGTGTGTATATATATGTATATATGTGTATATATATATGTATATGTATATATATGTATACACACACATATACACACCCACACATTTTACAGTGTTATACTGTGTGTATATATATGTATACACATATATGTATATACACACACACATATACACACCCACACATTTTACAGTGTTATACTCTGTGTATATATATGTATACACATATATGTATATACACACACACATATATACATACATATTATATATGTATTTAAAATGCATTAAAAAGCATCTGGAAGTGTCCACATCAAATCACTAACAAGTGTTACCTTTGAAGAACAGATGGATACTTGAGGTTAATCAGAAATGTTGTAATATTTTACAAAGGAAGTAAACGCATGTATTAACTTGTAATTAAAAGTAAATGTTAAAAAAATAATACTAGCAATCATGATAAGGTTGGTAAGTCCTGGTTAGTGTGTAAGGTTTGACCAGCTTTGATCCAATTTCCTTTTTAATCTCTGCAGTATTACAAAAATTTTAGTTTATAAACAAACACTACCTATTGATACTGGAGACACTTTCTTATCTTAAAAAAAATCAATAGCTCCTTCAATAGCTCTTGCAATATCCTTGAATAATTCAGGTTTCCCTGTCTGATAATGTGAGTGCTGTTTAGGGAAGCATGCACACAAATTGCTCTGCTTTAATTTGTTTATCTATTGAATGTGGTTTAATTTTAATTATCCAGCGGCCATTAGCATGCACTTTTATGTAGAGAGGAAAGGCAAACTTAAATGTGCACTCTCTGAATATCACTGTTTATTACATTTACCAGTGGGTAAAATAACTTTACAACCTTTGCAAGAGTTTAGAGATGCAAATGAAAACATTCAAGCTCCCTTTGTACTAGCATTGTGGATAGAGATGAGTATCATGAGCATTTCAGAAACTCAAATCAATGAAGCAAAGTATTCAAAAGACACACTTGCAAGGAGGTGAAGCAGGTGGTTGCCTGTAGGGCTGCCTTTTCCTGGGTATCCCAGTATGACACCCATTTCAAATGTTTCATCCTGCTGTCTCTATGGGACGTGAAAGTGCTCATTGAAATTCAAACAAGGTAGGAGGCAAACAAGATCACATGTAGTCATCATACTTTCTGAATCACTGACACAACAGATACTGTTTGCCAGGGTCCAATTCCTAGACATGAAATGGGTTTCCTGGTAAGGTACCAGCTATGGGAGGGCAGAAGGGCAAATTCACATGATATATGAGAGTTGTTAAGTTTCTGGACAAAAGTCAGACTCCTCAGATTTTATTTCCAGAAATTTGGTCATGGGAGGCAAGGAAGAAGCAGGAATGTGAGAGTATTGTCATCCCACTGCACTGGTCTCCCCCTGCCCTGAGAACCAGGAGTACAACTCCCAGGGGCAACAGAATGTGACAGCCTGGAATGTACAGCTTGAGTTACTTGTAAAATAAGACTTGAGTAGATTCACCTCCCTTCCAACTTCTGAACTACAATTTTAAAAAGCTGATGCAATGGTCTCTAGTTGGTTCCTTCTCCCATTTGATTTTCATTTGAAATTTTTACTGTCCCCCTTTTGAGCTCCCTACTGTACCACTTCTCTCTGAAGTCTCGGAAAATGCCACCACCTTTCAGTTCAGCAAAGAAGAAAAGAGGCCATCAGGGAAGACTTGCTCCATCTCCCTCCTCCCCTGACCCCAACCAAGTCCATGTTTTACAAACTTATTTCCATTTGTTTACTATCTCACACATCATCACAGTCATAATCACTTCTGAACAAAGAAGATTCTTCCAACTGTGTTCTGAATTTCATCTTTCTCCGATCTTCTCAGCAACTTCACACCAGATGATTTCTCTTTCATTATCTGGTCTTCAAATACCCCTTCTCTATTAGCCTCTCTATTTATTATACAAACATATTTAATGTTGTCAATTCCTGTGTTTCCCTCTAGCTGTCATCCTTTCTCTTGCTTCCCCTCAACAGCCAGAGAGAGAGAATCCAGCACTGACTATCTCCATCTCCTTATCACTCACTCACTCCTCAAGGCAATCTGCTCCATTCTTTCATCCAAGTACCTCTGATAAAGGAGATCATTGAAGTCATGATGTTAATTCCTAAATACACATTTAAGTTCCTGCCTCACTAGACCTCTCCAAAGCAGGTGACTCTGATGGCTTCGCCCTCTAAAGAACATGATCTTCCTGGTTTTCACGGCGCCCTCTGCTTTCTCTTCCGTCTTCTATCCACTCCTTCTTGATGGACTTTTAGGGGGCCCAACACATAGTGCCATTCTCTTCCCCACTAAAATCTGTAGCTAACCAGAGACAAACTCAGGAGCCAAACAACTAGAGATAGAAATATTACCTTTTTATGAATGTACAGGAAGAACTGGGTTTAGATCAGGGTTTCTCCACCTTGGTACTACTGATATATTGGGCAGAAAAATTCTTTGTTAGGGGAGTAGTGGCTGTTCTGTTTACTGTAGGATGTTTAGCAGCGTTCCTGGCCTCCACTCACTAGTTGCCAATAGTACCCTCTCCAACCCTCAAATGTAATAACAAAAATATCTCCAGGCATTGCCAAATGTACCTTGGGGGAGAAATGCGTGGCCAAAATATCTCCTAACTGAGAATCAATGATGAGATGCAGAGTCAAATAGGTCTATTAATACCCTACATGGAACGAATATATTTAGTTATAAGGCTCTGGCACAGCTGGACAGCCTCAAGTTATCCCACAGAGATAGGCTACTTACCACAAGGCATATAGCAGACAGAAACACTGACTCTGCAAAGAAGCAGATTTTGAAAGTAGAGAAAGAGGATAGTAACTAGATCATTCCTCTGATAAGAATAAATGAAGGAGCATGGGGAATTGATGGGGCATGGAGATAAGGGTCTCTCACTACACTGATCTTCATGTGATCCAGTAAGCCAGCATTTAGCCAAATGTTGTCTGTAGATCACCTACATCAGAGTCATCTGGGATGTGTTTGCTAAAATGTAGACCCTGGACTCACTGAATCCAAATCCTTCCAGGTAATCTGATATACTACATTTCTAACAAGCAGTCCAAGGGATTATCATAAACAGCAAGGTTTGAGATCCACTACCAGAAACTAAAATCTTCATGTGTCAGGATCACTCTTTACTTATGTCTGCATACACCATTCCTGGTCCATTAACAACTAGAACTATCTGTTGTTCAATAGTAAAAATATTGAACACTGGAGAGTCACTTGATACCAGTGGCCTTTAGTTTTCTTAAGGAGCCTTCAACTTGTGACTTAAAAGTGATCGATAGAAACCTTTGAAAGGTACTAATTATGAATTAATAATTATTCCACAATCTGAAGAATGAATTAATCACAGCAGTAATGAGCAGTGCCTGTATGGATAAAATTATACACTAATACTTGAAGTGGGTAATTTAAACTTAAATAAATAAGATGAACAGGAGTATTAACAGATCTTAATACTCATTTACATTATGAGTGGATCAAAATAAAATATATACAGAGTTTCACCCAAAGACAAGAAAAATGCAAGAGTATTAATATAAAAGATGATACATCTCTTCCATAGTGTTTTATAACAACTCAATTTCTAGGAATTTATGTTAGACCATTCTTGCATTACTACAGAGAAATACCTGAGGCTGGGTTATTTATAAGGAAAAGAAGTTTAATTGGCTTGTGGTTCTGTAGGCTGTACAGGAAGCATGGTAAAGGCATCTGCTTGGCTTTCGGGTGGCCTTGGAGATCTTACTCATGGCCTAAGGCAAAGCGGGAGCAGGCACATCACATGGCTTGAGCAGGAGCAAGAGAGAGATTGTGCAGGGAGGTACCACACTTGTAGACAACAAGATCTCCCAAGAACTCACTCACTATCATTACAGCAGCACTTAGACATGAGGGATCACCCCCATGACCAAAACAGCTCCCACCAGTCCCCACCTCCAACGTTGGTGATTACATTTCAGCATGAGATTTGGGGAGACAAATATCCAAACTATATCAGAATTTAAACCTGAAAGCTCACAATCAATCTTCTACATCTTTAACAAAATCTCCAAATGTTATAAAAGCACAATGTCCCCCACTTAGCAATGAAATTAGTAATGCTCCAGTTGCTACCTATATCACCATCTACTTCAGTCATATCCTTAAAAACATTCCTTTGCTGTTGATGGTTAGGAATAGAACTTCATGGCGACATACTTACCAAATATTCCATTTGATCCCCACTGTCCCCTGTATTTCCTAGTCTCCTTGCAATTAGGTGAAGTTATGCAATCATTTCTTACCAGTGAAGTGGAAGTGACATTGATATATGCTGCTTCTAGTCTAAGGCTTAAAAACCCGTATGAAATCCTATAGCCCTCTCTTACCTCCATCGTGGTAACTGAAAAACTAAGGAGGCTGAGAGTTTCAGATGGGGAGCCAGAAGGTGGTGATGCCTGGGTCCCTAAGTGACAACACAGGACTCAGTGCCCTAATAATCCTGCAGAAACATGGATTGCAAATGAAAAAATAAACCTTTATTAGATCAACTGCTGAGCATTTAGATTGTTTCTGTATCATAACTAAAGTAATATAAATATTTTGTAATATAAACATTTTCTAATATAAACATTTTCTCCATTCTGTAACTTACAAGAATGTAGGTGAGTTGTGGGGGACTAGAGTGAAGAAGGGGAAACAGACAAGGTAAGTTGTGCTTATTCCCTAATGTCACTGGAAACACCTCCTCACCTCTACTGCAGTGGAAGGGGAGGTAAGAATCAGCACACACAAATGTGAGCACTATCTGCTCTGTAAACATGTACAGATTTCTGGATATTGGAAACTAAAACCATCCAGGAACTAATTTAATAGTGATCTTCTTTAGAAAAGCTCCATGACATTGATCAGGGCAATGATTTCTTTTTGAAGATATAACCCCAAAAGGAAAAGGGACAAAAACAAAAGTAGACAAATGGAATTATATCAAACTAAAAAGCTTCTGTACAGCCAAAGAAACCATTCACAGAGTAAACAGAGAACCTACAGAATGGGAGACAATACTTGCGAATCATATATTTGATAGGGGGTTAATATCTAAAATATAAAAGAAACTCAATAGCAATAAAACAAACAATACGATTTTTAAAAATGGGTAAAGTATATGAATAGAGGTTTCTCAAAGTAAGACATACAGGCCAGGTATGGTGGCTCATACCTGTAATCCCAGCAATTTGGGAGGCCGAGGTGGGTGGATCACCTGAGGTGAGGAGTTCAAGATCAGCCTGACCAACATGATGAAACTCCATCTCTACTAAAAATACAAAATTAGCCAGACATGGTGCTGCACACCTATAATTCCAGCTACTTGGGAGGCTGAGGCTGGAGAATCGCTTGAACCCAGGAGGTGGCGGTTGCAGCGAGCCAAGATCATGCCTGGCACTCCAGCCTGGGCAACAAGAGCAAAACTCTGTCTCAAAAAAAATAGGACGTACAAATGGCCAACAGGCACATTAAAAATGCTCAACATCACTAATCACTGGAGAAATAAAATTTAAAACCACAATGAGACATCACCTCACACATGTTAGAATGGCTACTATCAAAAAGATAAAAGATAACAAACGTTGGAGAGGATGTGGAGAAAAGGGAACTCTTGTACGTATGCTGTGGGCAGAAATGCAGAGTGGTGCAGACATTATGGAAAATAGAATGGCCGCTCTTCAAAAAGCTAAAAATAAAACAACTCTGTGACCCAGCAATGCCACTACTGGATATATATACAAAGAAAATGAAATCACCATATCAAAGAGATATCTTGACTCTTATGTTCATTGCAACAGACTCACAGTAGCCAAGATACGGAATCAAGCTAAATGCCCATAGGCAGATGAATGGATAAAGACAATGTGGTATACATACACAACAGAATACTATTCACCCCTTAAAAAAAAATCCTGTCAACTGCAGTGACATGGATGAACTTGGAAGACACTGTGTTAAGCGAAATAAGCCAGGAACAGAAAGACAAATACCACATGATCTTATACATGGAATCTAAAAACATGGAACTCATATAAGTAGAGAGTAAAACGGTGGTTACCAGGGGCTGGGTAGTGGGAATGGTTTGAGGAGATGTTGGCCAAAGATTATAAAATTTCAGTTAGATAGGAAGAATAAGTTTAAAAGACCCTATCATATAACACCATGCCTAGTAATGTACTGTGTTCTTGAAAATTGCCAGTGTATTTTAAGTATTCTCACAGCAAAAAATAAGTACATGAGGCAATGCATGTTTTAATTAGTTTGATTTAGCCATTCCACAATATATACATATTGCAAAAATTATGTTGTACATGATAAACATATATAATTTTTATTAAAAATAATTAACTGATTTTTAAAATAAAACTAAATGAATAATGATTCCTCTTAAAATATTTTAGCAGAGGAAATCTGGGGAATGGTCTTCTATGTTTCCTCTTGGAAAGAGCCATGTTCTTCAACATAGTAAAAACCAAAATGTTGGCCTCATTATGCCTGATTTCAATTATATTGTTTAAAAACCCAGGTGAGTACAAAAAGTTCTTGTGGAAAAATTATAAACATCTTATTGACTAACACAAATTCATCCAGAATACATTTTATTTGGGGCTTTATATACCTTAAAGGTTTTATAAAATATACAGAATCAACTATTTTCTCTGCTGAAAGTGACCAAATATCTAGAGGGTTATAGGAGACAGGTATTGTGAAGAAAACAGACTTTTTAATTACACAAATATAAAATTGCCATTGTTCTAAGTACTAAATGCTATGAAGGAAAAACATGTTGTCATGTCACAGCATAAAAATCAAGGAACCTGACCTTGTCAAGGAGATCAGGGATGGCTTCCCGGAAGTGATGATGATTGGCCTGAGATCTCAAGAAAAAACATCAGTTACACGGATCACCAAAACTCAGGTATGGGTGAACATGTTCCAGTCAGAGGACATGGCTTATAGCAAGAAAAAAATATGGAATGTTTGAGAATTTAGAGAAGACTCGTGTATGAACAATCAGAGAAAAGTGAAAGCTCATTCCCTCCATGTACCAAAAGTTAATAACATTCTTGTCCAGAAATATTCAGAAGAACAGGAAAATAGAATACTTCCTATGAACTTTTTCGCTCTTTCCTTTTATCTCTTTAAGTTAAATCTCTTCAAAGAGAAAAAAAGGCAAATTGCCAGAGAGTATATATAATGTGATTCCATTTGTGAATATTCCTGGAAGGATACATGTATTAGTTATTTTGTGCTAACATTATCAGCACAAGGTTACTAGTTCTAAATTACACTCATTTGTTAGCTCACAATTTCTGTGGGTCAGGAATCCTGAATTGGCTGAGCCGGGTCCTTTGCTTCAGTGTCTCTCACAAGGCTGCAATCATGCTGTCAGTCAGAGCTGGGATCTTATCTGCAGCTCCATTAGGAAAGGTTCCATTCTCAAGTACAAACAGCTGTTGGCAAGATTCAATTCTTTACAGGTCTTTGGAATCAGGGCCTCCTGATGACTTTTGGCAAAAGGTCACTTTCAATTTCTTCCACGTGGACCTCTCCACATCTGTATAGCAGCTTACTTCATCAAAGGCAGCAGCAAGGGGAGTTCTACTGAGAGAGCCTAGCAGCAGGACCAAAGTTACAATTTTACGTAATGTTACCACCAAAGTGGAATTTCCTCACCTTGGGCCATATCTTATTGTTTAGAAGCGAGTCACAGATGCTGCCCACACTCAAAGGAAGAGGATTAAACTGAGGCTTGCATGGAGGAGGTTGAAATCACTGGCCCCATCACAGAGTCTGTCTGACATAATACACAAAACATTAGTAATAGGGCATATTTGTGGTTGAGGGCTACAGGGTCTAGGAAGGAAGACTGTCCCTATTATTTTACATCTTTTCAAGTAATTTGCATTTTGATCCCTCACATGCGTTAATTTTTATTTTTGGTAAATATTTTCACACTGTTCCTGCTTTGATGGGAGAAGATGGAATTAGCACTTTCCCAACTAGAAAGAAGGTTATATCTCTCTTGGTATAAGGTAAAGCCATAGGTGAGGCATCTGTTTCTCCATCATCAAAACGACATGCTAGGATGTAATGGAGAACACAGGAGTATGTTTGTTTAACTCAGTTATTTGTACAATGGCCCCAATTCTCTGGGATGTTCTGATTAAATACACCAGTCTAATAATAACTGAAAAGAGTTTGATAATTTGGAATAATTATTCTGTGATTAAATATAATTCATACACTTTTGTTCATTCATTCCACAAATATTTGGAGTTCTTATTACGTGCTCAACATTGCATCACTCCTCATAATGAACAATATTTAAATAAATTTTTCATATAATTTACCAATTTTGTCTTTGACAAGAATGTTAAAATGAATGTTCTAATTTCATAAGAGGAAAAAAATGATGCTAAGAAGAGTCAATAAAAAGTTATGCCTCAAACCATTTTGATTTCATCTACCACTACATTGTTGGCACAGATCAAAGGACCCCAAACTTACTGGTTCAGCACCCTTCATGTCTCAGTAATTATTTCATAGGCCAAAAGAAATATCTAACCTTTTCATTAAGATTAGGTCCAAACAACAAGTATCTATGTCCTCACAACTAAGTAAATATTTGAAATATAACACACATAACTTGAAAGAAAAATTATATTTTCACACTGACCAATGTGAGGTATGCGCTTCATGGGCTTTAGAGTTTCTCAAACTTTGGAATTAGATGAGACTCTGCCACCTTCATTTGCTGTTCCACCTTGATTTTCCTGAGGTGCTTGTGCTCGTTTTTTTTATCACCAGAACCTCTGATCTTCAGTGATATAACGTAATTAAGAAGAATGTAGTGCCATCTAAAGTTGGAAATGTGAACTACCTTGATTGAGTAGTCGATACAATATCCAACGGATATTGAATAGTGGTTTCCTTCAGTGACTCAAAACATCCTGAGGTGCCCCTGTGAATTCACTTCAGTGTCTTGGGGCACCTAGGCCCTCAGTTAGGGAATCTGAGGCAAAAATGTAATACATATTTAGGAAAAAGAAAAACCTACAATCAAAATCCACATATCCACTTGTTATTTTCTACAGGAATCCTTCTAGTAAAGTAAAAGTTCAATTAAACCCAATTTGACTGTGATATATTAAGACCCCAAACCAGGACAAAGTAGGCAAAGAAAGAAATTAAAGGTTTTATCAAATTTACTTTTCATTAGTGGCAGGCACTAATAATATACAGGAACCAGCCTGTGTTCCTAAAAGTTATGTTGCATTAACAAAAGCAGTTTATTCTTCTGGTTCCGATCTTTTATTATTTGAAATAAAACTAAAACTATAAGCATTCTGGGCAGGTACGTTCTAAGTTAATCAATACTTACAGAGAATTTCAATGAGTTACTTGAAAATTAACCTTTATTGAAGAAGAGACATGTCTAAATTCTTACTCCAGAGAAAAAGACAGGCTCCACTCTCCCTCTAATCTTGCTATGCACTCTGATGGAATTTGTTCCTCAGGAAAGCAAGTACATAGTCATTAATCTCTTCTGAACATAACTGACCACTGTCCTGTTGACCTTCTTCCTCAGTCTATGGATGGAAATTTCTCCTGCCAAACATCTTGGGAGAAGCTGCAAAAGTATCCCTACCAGAAGTCTCTCCCTGTGGAGAATGAAATTACGTAAAGCTTGTAGAGTGAGTAACAAATTGAATTCGTTTAACTGAATTGCTATCTGACCAGTAAGGCTCATCTCAAAGCACAAGTTTAAGAGCAGGAATAGCATCAACAAGATGAATTGCGTTCTCAGGCTGCATGGCAGAGCTAGATGCTGACGATGCGATTACTGCAAGGTGAACCAGTGAGTCAACTTCTTTTTTGAACTGTCTTGGTCTCCATCTCACAGTTTTAGAAAAATAGCTTGTCTTTGTCTAAAGAGTTCTTTCTATCTCTGTAGTAGATTTTTCTATTGTGCAATTGCATGATTAGAATAGTAAATCTTTTGGGGGATGAAAAGTATGAAGAAAACAGTTCTTCACAGTGACATTTTCAAGGCATTGGTGCCTGTATTAGCAGTGAAGTGTAAAGGCACTTTACAGAAATGAGTTAGGAAGTATTTTCACACAAAATTCAAAACAAATTAGGACACATTTTCTAAAGTGTAACACAATCTGGGTGTCAATCTGTCACATTGTGGTATCTGTCCCTGCCTCAGAATGGAATCATCATCAACTCATGAACCAGGTCTTAGTTGGCAGATGAGTTGGTTTCTAAAGATCTTCTTCACACATAAATACAAACCCATGCTTTTATCTAACAATACCTATGATGGTGCAAGCACATTCATAGTCAGCCTAGCTTCCAAAGAGGAATCCTATTTTATTGTGATAATATGCATCCTTATCTCCCAGGCATTTACTATTCCAATTTGCATACTTCCTCACTCCACAAATACAAAGTAGCATGGAAGTGCACACAATCATTTCAACCTAGGTTTGATTCCAGTTCTGCCACTCTCTAGCTATGAAACCATGAACAGTACACCTTACCACTCTGAGCATCAGTCTCCCCTTTAATGAAATGCTTACCTCGGCTGGGCACAGTGGCTCTCACCTGTAATCCCAGCACTTTGGGAGGCCAAAGCAGGTGGATCATGGGGTCAGGAGATCGAGACCATCCCGTCTCTACTAAAAATACAAAAAATTAGCCAGGCATGGTGGTGCATGCCTGTAGTCCCACCTACACAGGAGGCTGAGGCAGGAGAATGGTGTGAACCTGAGAGGTGGAGCTTGCAGTGAGCTGAGGTCACACCACTGCAATCCAGCCTGGGCGAGAGAGCAAGACTCCGTTCCCACCCTCACCCTCCCCCGCAAAAAATAAATGCTTACTTCACAGTTATTTGCAGAACTAAACATAGAGTATGCCCAGTAAATAACATCTATTAATGATTATGTTCTCAAATAGGTCTTACCTATATTGTCTACAAGTTTAAAGACTATGGGACTTTCCTGGCCCAATTCTGACTTTAAGAAGACCCTTCTTCTATACATCTTTCAAGATGACAAGGAACGATCATCTAACCTGAAGCATCCATACTTTATTTAAGGCAAGGTCTGAGGATGTGAAATCTGCGCTAATTTAATGACTACAAGATACTCAGGAAGTATTGAGGACAGAAGCACAGAGGTGAGTATAAATTCAACAACCTTAAAGTGTGAGTGAGTGAGTGAGCATAAATTCCACAACCATTCCTATTTGAGATTCCTATAGACCTCAATAATTATTTCTCTCTCAAAAACTGAAACTCCATTCATCTTAAAGACTGCATATCTATCTTAATGACAAAGTCAGATTTTTCCTTGCACATATTAAAACAAAGTAGGCAGTATTTCCTGACTGTACAGTACCAAAACAGGTAAAGAAATTGTTAATTTTATATTTCAGCAAAATTGTTTTAAAAAATTTCTAATTTCATTATTGATATGGTTTGGCAGTGTTCCCACCCAAATCTCACCTTGAATTGTAATAATCTCCATGTGTCAAGGGCGAGGCCAGGTGGAGATCACTGAATCATGGGGGGCGGACTCCCCCTTACTGATCTCATGGTAGTAAGTCTCACGAGATCTGATGATTTTATAAATTGGAGTTCTCCTGCAAATGCTCTCTTCCCTGCCGCCATGTAAGACATGACTTTGCTTCTCCTTTTCCTTCTGCCACGGTTGTGAGGCCTCCCCAGCCATTTGGAACTATGAGTCAATTAAACCTCTTTCCTTTATGAATGACCCAGTCTTGGGTAAGTCTTTTGTTAGAAGCATGAGAACAGACTAATACAACTATTAATTTGATACATTTCTGATATATTAGAAAGTAACATAAACTTCCTAATTTTATGCTTAATCTCATATTTTCTCAGTTTCCCAGTACTTCAGAAACATTTCAACAAATTCCAGTAGCTAATCTACATTGAGCTATGCACTGTCTCTCAGAAACTCTGCAGTTAGTGAAGTATATTATAATGAAATATTAAACAATTAGAAGGTAAATGCCAAGTAGAAATTAAGTTTATTTTAGTCAGTCACTATCCTAGGGTAATATCTGTAATGTTATGAGATATTTAATCACAACTACGTAAAATCATATACAGTTGGAATTTTAAAAACTAGGTTTTGCCTGTTACTCCTATTCTCAGTTAGTAAAAGAACTAGTTAGCTAATTATAGAAAAGTTTTCATACAGCACTTAAAAATTAATAAAATTAATTCATGGTGACATCACCACGAATTTACTCAGATGACGTAATAAGTATCAGACTTGACCACTATAAAAACATAATTACAGTCGGTGCATCACTTCTCAACAGAGGTGTGTTCTGAGAGATGTGTCATTAGTGATTTCATCAAATGAACATCGTAGAGGGTACATACACACACCTACATGATATAGCCTACTGTAAACCCAGGCAATACAGTAGAGCATATTACACACCTAAGCTATATCACTCCGAGACTAAAAACCTGTACAGCATATTACTGTGCTGAATACTGTAGGCAATTATAACACAAAGGCAAATATTTTTGTATCTAAACATATCTACACTAGAAAAAGCTACAGTAAACATTTGGTATTACCAAGTTATGGGAAGACACTGATATATGTGGCTCATCATTGACTGAAATTCCATGTGGCACATGACTATTGTTATTCTTCTTACAGAAAAATGATTTACAGGCAGGAGACATGCTTGATCATATTCATTTCCTCTGCTCTCCATCTTTAATGGAGATAGAATCTTTATCTTTTATGAAGTTGCACAGTTTCCTTAATCAGTAGAATCTAAGCAGACGATAAAAAGCACTTCAGACTGCGATAGAGAATGCTGTCTGTGAACGAAGTGCTCTTCAGAACTCAGGAATTTCAATATTAATAAGACAAACGCATAGGACTGTTTACACTGACTAGAGGAGGTTAGTGAGCATGTTCTGCTAAACAAAGTGAGGCAGAATAAATATTTTAATTCAATACATTGCCCTAATAATTCTTCAGTGATATTGTTACCAACATAGGGCACTAAGGACCCTGTAAATGGTAAGCCTTCTTTTTTGACATCATGAGCACAATAGAGTTGTAATCATTTTAACCTCATATTAACACCATATACTTAATCTCTAAATGAGTTCCTAATCGACACCTTTGATGTGATCCTTATTTTAGAAATGTAGGAAACATTCCATGCTACAAATTCAAATAGTGATATACTTCTGAATTAAAGCAAACTGCTCTTTAAAATATTATCATTTTCTAAGTAAAAATATTTATATATCCCCATAAATTGCTGAAAGATTACACTGCAACACCTTAATAACTATTACCTATTTGGAAAGAAAACTGGTACTTTTCTTAGTTTTTGTTTTCTCTGTTTTCTACTTTTACTATAATGAACATAGACTGATAGCTATTTAAAAAACATTTCAGAAAAATATGATTGTTGTTCAGAAATTAATGTAGCTTGTACAGTACCAAAAAAAGTAGGTTCTCCTATTTTTACCATCAATACTAAAGCGCATAAACAAGATAATAATCTGCTAAACAACACTCTAAATTTAACCAGATTAACTTCCAGATGTTCATTATAAATGTTATCAATGATCACCCAGCATTCTGGAAAGTGCTGTTTTTTAAAGTCCACAAAAAATTATAATGTGACTTGGAGGTATCCCTTTATTAATGAGAAAAGACAAAGTAAAGCAGTTTTGTGAAACTAACATAAGATTTCTCCCTACACAGACTGTTGAAGAGTCAGAAGGTCAGACAAAATTATAACTAGAAATGGACCAGATGTGGTATCTAAGTTAGAGAGCTCAGACAGCCAAAATTCATAATATTGCTGCTTTCAAATATTCATGAGTGTCTGCAGAAAGAGTATAGCAAGAGAAATGATGGACTTTGGGGGAAGGGTTTTTGAAGGCGTGAAATTTATAATAGAAAACTGAATGAAGCTTAATAGAATAGCCAAACTTGCAATGGGCAATTGAGAGGGGCTAAATGAAGTAGAAAAATTAGAACTGTTTCCTATAAAACTGAATAGACAAGTGCACTCTGACTTGTATAATGTGGAGTACACATCAATATTGAATTGTGCTACTTATTAATAATACATTTAAAGGATCTTAAGATCCATGAAAGAAACTTGTGAAAAAGAAAATGCAACTTACCCAGAAACATAGCAGTATCCTCTAAAGAAATCAAAAGGTATAATCATGACCAAAACAATCCCCGACCCTTCCTATATAGTGTATATCTAAAAACATAAATATTACTGCTTCTCCTCAATTCACATTTTCTTTTTCCTAAATTGGGTCTACGTTTACACATTATACTCTGCCTGGGTATTCAGAGATTTTAAAATGGGCATATGAAAACAAAGCCTTCAAAACAAAAAATACAGGACATTTCCAAATCATGTATAACTCATAAAATGCCTCCTTCCATTTCTACTTCAGCTTATCAAAGACTGCCAAAGAGTGTGGAATTTAAACTTGTATGGGTTCCAATGAGGAAGAGAAGAAATTTAAACGCTTGTAGTAAACTTCAAGGTAAAAGTAAAATATTGAAGAATACCAGGGTTCTGGAATTCCTAACTAACATTCCAGCAGAATATATAAAAGTGACAGAAAAATAAACATTCTCTCAGGATCATAAAAACAGCTGGTTCTATCACTTCAAGAAATAAATAAGAAAGAAACAACGTTCTATTTCTTCGAGGGAAATAAAAAGCAAAGATTATGAGTGCTGCCTTGTTGAGAAATTTACCACTGCCATATTCAAATTACCTGAGCTCCACCTTCTCCAGCAGTCATTTTTTCACAGTGATTCACACAGTCTAAAATATGACACCTCCTATGCACCATCATATCTTTCTCTCATTTTAATCATTTTTTAAATTTTCAGTTTGTTACATTAGGAATAGGATGAGAATGAACATTTAGGAAGTTCTTGGCACCGTATTCAATGCTTTATGTATATTCTCTCATGTAACGTATCGATCTAGACTTTCACTAAATAGACATGCATTTGAGACATCTTCTTTCAAAAACGCAAACCCCCTGAAAGAGTTTAGCCTTTATTTTCTACTCACATTGACTTGCAAATGTAATGTAAGTTTTGTGAAGGGAGAAGAAAGGGGGAACAGGAAATGAGGAAGGCAATTCTGGACCACCGTTTATGACTCCCTGTGGTGCACTAAGGCACCCCCCAATAGAATCCCCAGTGAGGAACACAGAGGCAACACCAGGGTACCTGAGCAGAGCACTATTAGGAGATGAGGGGGGTGGTGCAGAAGGAAAGTGGGAGGATATTTGAAAGAACTTCAGTTTCAAAATTGTCCTAGAAGACTGTGACAGAATCAGGACAATAAATCATTTATCTCTTCTTCCTTTCTTTTCTTGTTCCAAATTTTTTTTTTAAATAACTGATATTACTTACTCAGTGGATAGTGTATGAGCAGTTTAAGGCTGGCTAGGAATGTGATTTGCCATTATACATACAGCTGTGTTTCTTAATTCTATATACCTATCTGGCTTTCAGCTAATTTTTAGAATATGAGTCATGTTTAATTTTGTAACTACCTTAATAAACTCTATAGACTAGAAGGTATTCAAAACTTAAGAGTTACGGTCCTGAGAATTTCTATGGTAAAAAAAAAAATTGGAGTTGAAAAATGAAAGATGTTTTGGGGACTATAAAGGTGAGGAATGAACTCACATACAACATTATGAAAGCCTTTGTATATATTTTTTAATCTTCTGAAATAAATCATCACCACCATCCAAAAATATAACTGTATGCAGCATAAAAGAGGAACAATGGACATTTCATAAACTTTCACTTATCCTTTGTACAACTAGAAATTATCAGAATTTCTGTTAGCTATATTTTAATTATATTTTTGTAATTAATTTGGCTTCAGTAAATATAATAACCCCTTCTTTCTCCTCCTACTTCTTTATGCAAAGTCTGATGCTTTTTCGATGTGATGATTTCAAATAGTTGACTCTGCCTGTCATCTGTCATCTAGAATGGCCAAAGCTATCCTAAGCAAAAAGAATAAAACTGCCTAGAATAAAGGGGAATATATAAAAAAGAAAAACCTGGAGAAATCACATTACCTGACCTCAAATAGTAACTATAGTTACTATATAGAGCTATAGTAACCAAAACAGGGTAGTATTCGCATAAAAACAGACACATAGACCAATGAAACAGAATAGAAAACCCAGAAACAAATCCACACACCTGCAATTAACTCACTTTCAACAAAGACGCCAAAAACATACACTGAGGAAAAGGCAGTGTCTTCAATAAATGGTGCTGGGAAAACTGGATATCCATATGTAGAAGAATGAAACCAGACATCTATCTCTCACCATATATAAATATCGAACCCTAACCCTAACCCTATAAAACCCTCAAACTGTGAAACTACTATGAGACAATATTGGAGACAATCTCCAGGACATTGGTCTGGGCAAATATTTCTTGAGTAACCCCCACAGGCACAGGCAACCAAAGCAAAAATGGACAAAGGGAATCACATTAAGGTAAGAAGCTTCTGGAGTACAGTTATCAAAGTGAACAGACAGCCCACAGAATGGGAGAAAATTTTTGCAAACTACCCATCTAACAAAGGATTAATAACAAGAATATATAAGGAGCTCAAACAACCCTACAGGAAAAAAATATAATAATCTGATTTTAAAAATAAGCAAGAGATTTGAGTAGACCTTTCTAAAAAGGAAGACATACAAATGGCAAACGGGCATATGAAAAGATGCTCAACATCATTAATCATCAGAGAAGTGCAAATCAAAGCTACAATTAGATATCATCTCACCCAAGTTAAAATGGCTTATATCCAAAAGATGCAATAACAAATGTTGGCAAGGATGTGGAGAAAAGGGAACCCTCCTACACTCCTAAGAGTAGTACAATGTAAATTAGTACAACCACTGGGGAGAACAGCTTGGGGGTTCCTCAAAAAACTAAACATAGAGCTACCATATGATCCAGCAACCCCACTGCTGGATATGTACCCAAAAGAAAGGAGATCAGTATATCAAAGAGATATCTGCATATTTGTTGTTTGTGGCCATACTGTTCACAACAGCTAAGAATTGGAAGCGACCTAAGTGTCCATCAACAGATGAACAGATCAAGAAAATGTTACTTATACACAATGGAGTATTACTTCGCCATTAAAAAAAAAAAGAATGAGATCCTGTCATTGCAACAACATAGATTGGAAGTGGAGGTCGTTATGTTAAGTGAAATAAGCCTGGCACAGAAAGACAAACATCACATGTTCTCACTTATTTGTGCGATCTAAAAACCAAAACAATTGAACTCATGGGGATGAAGAGTACAAGGATGGTTGGCAGAGGCTGGGAAGGGGAGTGGAATATGGGGAGGAGGTGGGAATGGTTAATGGGTACAGAAAAAATAGAAGAATGAATAATACCTAGTATTTGATAGCACGACAGGGTAAATATAGTCAAAATAATTTAATTGTACATTTTAAAATAACTTTTAAAAGAGTATAACTGGACTGTTTGTAACACAAAGGGTAAGTGCCTGAGGGCATGGATACCCCATTTTCCATAATGCAATTAGTAGGCATTGCATGCCTGTATCAAAACATCTCAGGTACCACATATATTCACCTACTATGTACCCACAAAGATAAAAGATAAAAATTTTAAAACAAATAAATATTGATAGGTAAGACTAAAAAAAATACCAAAATGTTAATAATTGGGTGTGAGATTATGTTAAATTTTTTCTTTATTGATATTTACCAACCTTCTAAATTATTGGCAATGAGCATGAAATACTTTTAAAATCATTTAAACGAAATTATTTGTAAAAATCTTTATGTCTATGTAATCATTTTCTAAACTGACATCTACAGAAAGCAGTTGTGTTTCAAGAGTAGAAAGGAAAGGAATTTTGGAATCAGGAAAACTAGGCAATGAAGGAAACTGGTTTCTTCTTAGCAGGGTGGCCTGATACTACAGATAGCAGAATTCCTGTTGAGTCTGGGATTGAGTTATAAGTAATGTGAAGACATGATCTTTACTTATTAGTGAGAGAGAGTTGAGAAGTGGGTTTCAGTCAACCTAAGATGGACAGGGAAAGCTTTGGATCTGGGATCACAACTTTTATAACTTACTGAATTGTTTCTAATGGTTGGCTTTTTAAGTTCTTTGAATTCAGAAAAGTGAAGAACTTGTTTCTGCCACTTAAGGATCCAAGGAGTCTTCACTGAGATTTCTGAGAACTTTTGTTTGTAATACCAAAATATTTAGATATTTCTAAAATAAAATGTGTATTTTATTGTTTCAGATACATTAGTTTAAAATGTTAATATAAAGTAAAAAGGAAATTAAAATAATATGTATTTCAATATACACCAATGCCTTACATGTCTACTGAAAAACAGAACAAAGTACTCTCAGATGTTTAAGCTTACTGTAATTAGTTAAGTCTCAATTTAAAAGATGAAAATTTAAAGTTATTCTGTACATTGAAGAATATGAAAATGAAGAGACAGAGGGACCAGTAGGGAGAATAAAATCTAGTGACAGAATAAGCCATAACAGATCAAACTTATCTGTATGTGAAAAGAGAAAGATCAAAATAACCTTAATTGACATACAGAAAATATGCCAAACAAATTACAGATTGTGACAGGAGAAAATAAGGAAGTATGATATTCTTTCAGAAAAAAAAAAAATAGGGCCTGTATGAAAGCCTATAAAACTTGAAAAATCTGTGTGGGATGCAGAATTAGTCTTTAGTGTGCACAAGGGTCCCATGCATGGCAAGATATTCAGCGTCCTTGGCTCCCACACACAAAATGCACAAGCACCCTTTGTCACAGTGGCAATCCCAAACTCTATCAGATCCAATCTTCCCTTTTTAGAACAAACGTCGTCTAAGGCTCCCATTATTCTCCTGGAACAAAAGTCATAGATCACATATAAGCTCTTATGCATATGAATTTTTAAAATTCAATATACTATCTACATCCAAGGTTTAACATAAAGGAGAAACAACAGGAAAGTAATTTATAATAAAACATTACATAATTTTATATGTAAATGCCTGAGCATGGCTTTGCTGGACGCCATCAAGACCTAATCTAATATTTACTCCTACATTAATGAGTAAATCTAAATTTCAGAGGTCACTTGTAGGAGTATAGGAAAATGAAAGAACAAAGATAAAGATGTGCACTCAAATGAAAACTTATGTCAGAATACATCATAATTGAGTGTACTTTTATATATGACGAAAGCAAAATGACCTTAATTTAAAAGGGAGTAACAGGCCAAAACAAATGACAGATTGTCAAAGTAGAAATATAAGTAGTATAGTATCCTTGCAGAAAAGCTACACAACGTATATAAAAATGTCTAGCAGAAGTTTGAGACCAGCCTGACCAATGTGGTGAAACCCCATCTCTAATAAAAATACAAAAAAATTAGCCAGGTTTGGTGGAGCATGTGTGTAGTGCCAGCTACTCAGTAGGCTGAGGCAGGAGAATCACTTGAACCCGGGAGGCAGAAGTTGTAGTGAGCTGAGATCGCACCACTGCACTCCAGCATGGGCCACAGAGCGAGACTCTGTCTCAAAAACAAACAAACAAAAAAAATTGTCTAGCAGGAGTTAAGAAATTTATAGAATTGAAGCTAATTCCTTGTCCTGTGGAATCATCTCATACACTACTGTTTTTAACAGTCCTTGGATCCACACACCAAGTGCTATATAGCAACCCGCATTATTACAACAACCTAAAACACTCCCACATATTTCCAAAACAGCCCTTGTGAGAACCACTGATCTAGTCACTTGCTATCATCCTCAGATTAAACATACATAATTACTTCCTTAAGGACAGTTTCTAAGGACTGGCTTAAATTCCACCCCACCCCAAACCCCTCTCAGTTCAGCTCCCTTGACATATCTGTAGTTGGCTTTTCAAAGTTTTAGTCCCAATTAGGATAGAAACTCAATGAGGAAAGAAACTGACTGTATTGTTCCCTGTGCCATATCCAATGCCTAGCACAGGGCTTAACACATCACGTGTTAGACAATTTTCACGAATTGATTACATTCGTATTATTTACCTCAACAGTACAGTTGTACTTGCTCTTCTTTAAGCCAAATTTAGGCTACTTAAAATAAATATTTTTGATAATGCCAAGAAAAAGCAAAGCATAAAAAATAGACTTTACAGCTAGAAAAAATAAAATGAAACAGAACACTTAGTTGGTAACTTGCAAAACTACGCAACTATAAAGAAGACCTAGGGTAGGTCAGTTACTAAAATGTTTACAGGTTTTTGAGGAGATTGTTTTCATCCATTTTGCAAAATAAAAAATTTATAAAAACATTGTCAAGCAAAGAGATAACTATAATTTATTTAGAATTATTTAGAACAGAAATAGTCTTTTTAAAACATGAAAAATTCTGAAGAAAATACCAATGATATAACAGAAAAAAAATCTTGAAATGCCTTCTATAAGTGGAAAGTTACCAGCTCCAAGCTATACCTCCATCTGGCCACCAGTTATCTAATATGAGTCGATGGTAGTGCCCTGGCTCTGTTACATTGTTATTAATTAAATTTGTATATTATCATTAACTACAGTTCATACATTTTTCAGATTTTAGCTTTCCTTTCCATTAAGTAAGCCACCTGGCTACGATAGTGTTTGTCATGTTTTTCCACTATAAAGTTACTCCCCACTTCTCTACCCTGTCCTTGCTTTATTCTTGGGAAGGAAGTCACCATGCATAGCCCACACTAATGGGGTAAGGTGTTATCCTTAAGAATATACTGCTTGGATTCTCTTGCCTGGGAGATTTGTCAATTCTCCATGTTTATCTATTTATTTATATCAGTATAAACTCATGGATATTTATTTTATACTTTGGAGTATAACCCAATATTACTTTATTCTGTTGCTCAGTTGTTTCAGCTTTGACAATTAGGAGCTCTTTTCAGTTGGCTCCTGTGCCCCTTTGAGATGCTTTCATCACTGTGGTTTTGTTTTTGGTTTGTTTGATTTTGTTTTGTTTTTTGAGCATTTCTTACTTTCTGGTACTACAAGTTGCCCCAGGCTCATCTTATATATTCCTTTTTCAGCCTGGAATCAGTCATTTCTCCAAGAAGCCCTAGGTTTTATTGCAGAATGGTATTAGAAAGCAAGATCTCACTGGGTATGCTCATCACTGCTGGGGCGTCATTGCTTCTAGGGTCTCCTAGCTAACAGAGCAAGGAAATACATGTGCCTACCAAACCATGAATATACACATATTTATAAATATGTATCTATATGTATCTATATCAAGAAAAACAGTTTATTCTAATGTCTCCAACTCTAATTCATTACTACATGTTTCATTCTAGCTTTCTCCCATTGTTTGTCTGTAGCATCCCACTCCAACAACAAGAAATGTCTACTAGCCACTTACGTAAGTGTTCCATTCCAGTATATATGTATAGTCATTTCTTAATTGTTAACTTGTACCCAAAATGTATTACTAGGAACTGTAACACAAATAAAAGCTAATAGCTAAAAGTTTAAATGATCAATGAATATATTAATTAGTATCCTGCTTACATTTTGTTCATCAAATTAAATCATGTAAGTAGTACTCCTATACTTTTGATTCAATTCTCAATAGTCATCTTACTGACTATATTTATATTAATGTGCCCCAATCTCACTTGTCAGCCAGAACCTAGAGTAAGTCAATATTTTCATGTAAGAATGGTGGTAATCACCACACAGGATCTCATTTAAATTAGCAAATTGCCATTTTCCAAAATATCTCTGAAGATAGTAACCTGACACATCAAGCTGCTAATTATTCTTCCCAGCTTAAAGTATTAGCTTCAGATACTTGGAAAGAGATAAGGAAACATGATATTTCTCTGAGCCTCCATTTTCCCTGGCACCACAGTGCAATCATTTCACATTTTTTAAAAGAAATCTTGGAAAATGTTTAATCTTTTACACTATTGTAGGCTCTCTGCTATTGTAAAAAGTTAATCTCCTTAAAAATAGTAGAATTCCTTTACTGAAGATATTCTTTTTTTTTTTTTTTTTTTTTTTGAGATGGAGTCTCGCTGTGTTGCCCAGGCTGGAGTGCAGTGGAGCCATCCCGGCTCACTGTAAGCTCCACCTCCCGGGTTCACACCATTCTCCTGTCTCAGCCTCCCCAGTAGCTGGGACTACAGGCACCCCCCACCACGCCCGGCTAATTTTTTGTATTTTTAGTAGAGATGGGGTTTCACTATGTTAGCCAGGATGGTGTCAATCTCCTGACCTCGTGATCCACCCGCCTCGGCCTCCCAAAGTGCTGGGATTACAGGCGTGAGCCACCACGTCCATTCTATTGGCCAGATGCTGTTTAGATGCTTGATATTATGTTACAATCCTCTCACCATACCCACAAGGTAATTTATGCCATCCCTGTTTTAGAGATGAAGGAAGTGAAGCTGAGAAATTAACTAATTTACTCAAGGTCAAACAGTTAGTAAAAAGCAACTCAGGGTGCTCTTATTTTAAAGGCTACGCTCTTTCCCCCATGGCAGGCAGAGCTCTACAAAGAGTGTCCTGGGAAATCAATGTCCATGTATGCATACCTAATTCCTATTTGTATAAGCAAAGAGACAAATTTATTTATTTGTTTTTGTAATTTTAGCTTTTATTTCAAGTTCAAGGTATACATGTGCAGGTTTGTTACCTGGGTATATCGCATGATGCTGAGGTTTGGGGTACATTTGAACCTGTCACCCAGGTAGTAAGCATAGTACCCAGTAGTTAGCTTTTTAATCCTTGCCCCCCTTTCTCCCTAGACCCTCTACTAGTCCCCAGCATTCATTGTTCTCATCTGTATGTCTATGAGTACCCAATGTTTAGCTCCCACTTATAAGTAAGAATATGCAGTATTTGGTTTCCTTTTCCCACATTAATTAGCTTAAGATAATGGCTTTCAGTTCCATCCATGTTACTGCAAAGGACATGATTTCATTCTTTTTTATGGATGTATAGCATTCTGTGGTGTCCATGTACCACATCTTACAAAGAGACAAATTTAGAATTAAAAAACAAAACAAAAAACTAACATGTTCACTTTTTCCCTAATTTTACATGGGACTTTGTGCAAGGAATAAGCTCAGGTCTCAAAAAGAAAGTGACCATATCAATATTCACCTTGGTCATTCTAATTTGAAATGGAAAATAAATCTGGCAACATGATATAATGGTTCCTAAAGGTAGAGACCACGATATCGTTAGGCTGTGTCCCCACCCAAATCTCATCTTGAACTGTAGCTCCCATAATCTCCACGTCTTGTGGGAGGGACCTCATGGGATGTAACTGAATCATGGGGGTTGGTCTTTCCCATGCTATTCTCATGGCACTAAGTCTCATGAGATCTGATGATTTTATAAAGGGGAGTTCCCCTTACATGCTCTTGCCTGCCACCATGTAAGACACGACTTTGCTCCTCATTCACCTTCCACTTTGATTGTGAGGCCTCCCCAGCCATGTGGAAGTGTGAGTCAATTAAACCTCTTTCCTTTATAAATTACCCAGTCTCAGGTATGGCTTTATTCACAGCATGAGAACAGACTAATAAACTTCATAATTCATTAACAATTTTTATAGTGTTCTTTCTGAAAAGATCTACAAGAGAATATGAATTTCGTTGAAGGATGATTTAAAATTACAAATAATTCAGAGAGAAGGTTTTTTAAAAATTAGTACTTGTGAATAGTACAAGCTAATTTTAATGTCCTTGCTCTTTTATCCCTTGACAAATGACTGTGTTTTGTTTGGGCCAAAGCAAAAGATAAAGTCTTTACGTCCGTTAAAATTGTTTCTCTTCATACATTTAGCTTGAATGATCTCATTCTCCTGAAAAATTGGGAGGAGGAAGGAGAAAAACCCATTAGCTATAAAACATGAATCCTTCTCTAAATTAATTCAAAAAGCTTTTTAAATTTTATCTTACGAATAAAGAATTTGAAAATAAATTGGCTTTCATATTACAACTGGATCTTTTCCTTGATATGAGGAAAAAAAAGAAAAGAAATGCAATCTTAGACAAAGAAGACACTATCTGTCTACCTGGATGCAGTGAGTGTGCTGGTACCTATTCAGAAACCCACTGCTTGTTCATATCTATAATCGGGAAGTAGGCCTTTGCCAAATAAACTCATACTCTTGGATCTTTTTTCACTATGCCAATTATGACTTAATCTCCAAATTAAAATATCTAATCTGGGGTTTTGTTAAAGAAGCATTTTTTAGGCATGTATAAATAAGCCATATTTAAAATTGGGTAATTCTAAAAGATCACATGAAAAGAACCTCATAATAGAAGCTTCAATGAGCCACATGAACTGAAATTCTGGGATTCCCACAGTATTTAAAGAGCTTGGCCTCTTCTGCGATTGTACTAGACTCTTGAAGCGGGGTGAATTGGGGCAAAATTTAAAGAGTATTCACTGCAGGCAGTAGTTTTCAGTAAATTAAAGAATATTCATGGCCGGGCGCGGTGGCTCAAGCCTGTAATCCCAGCACTTTGGGAGGCCGAGGCGGGCGGATCACGAGGTCAGGAGATCGAGACCATCCTGGCTAACATGGTGAAACCCCGTCTCTACTAAAAAAAATACAAAAAACTAGCCGGGCGAGGTGGCGGGCGCCTGTAGTCCCAGCTCCTCGGGAGGCTGAGGCAGGAGAATGGCGTAAACCCGGGAGGCGGAGCTTGCAGTGAGCTGAGATCCGGCCACTGCACTCCAGCCTGGGCGACAGAGCGAGACTCCGTCTCAAAAAAAAAAAAAAAAAGAATATTCACACTGAAAAGAAGAGGCTGGCTAGATAAAAGAGAAAAATACTAGCAAGCATAGGTGGAGATTATGTACATTAGAAAAATTAAACAAAAGTTGTTCAGATCTAAAGATAACTAATCACATGTGTAAACACCTTGAGCCATAGCAGCAGCAGCCTAAAATTAAAGGGAAAAAAAAAAAAAAAAAAACAGCTTATTGTCAGTGAGCACTGAGTAACTGTTGACGTTGCTTCATTATGATTCCTTTTTGTTTGCTATTTACAAAAATTTTTCACAGCTGAGCACAGCCTAGAATAGTGTTTTTCAGAAAGGCCTGATATCTGTGCTATCCACTAAGGTAGCCACTATCCATATGAGGTTAAGAAGCCTTCTGTAATGCAGCTATTGTAATACGGAAACTAAATTTTAAATTTTAATTAATTTAAAAGGTCACATGTGGCTAGTGGCTACAGTACTGAATAATGCCAGTCTGTAAACTAATTCTAGTTTTATTTTCTAGGGATAAGATAAACATATGTTCACTACTGAACTCTCAGTTACAAGAAAGACCAATACCTTTTTATTAGCAACATAGATGAATATAAATAACCCAGCCTTACCACATTAATTTATTTTCACTTCCTTCAGTAAATATTTATTGGGCATCTACTGTGTAAGTTGATGGCTGGATACCCAGATAATTATATTTAAAGGAGTTAAAGTACTCAGAAAGATTAAATTTTAAAATATGTTGGCTGGGTGTGGTGGCTCACGCCTATAAACCCAGCACTTTGGGAGGCTGAGTTAGGCGGATCACCTGAGGTCAGGAGTTTGAGACCAGCCTGATCAAAATGGTGAAACCCTGTCTCTACTAAAAATACAAAAGTTAGTTGGGTGGTGGTGGGCGCCTGTAATCCCAGCTACTTGGGAGGCGGAGGCAGGAGAACTGCTTGAACCCTGGAAGCGGAGGTTGCAGTGAGTTGAGATCATGCCATTGGACTCCAACCTGGCTGACAATGGCAAAACTCGGTCACAAAAAAAAAAGAAAAAAGAAAAACACCTGTTGATTAGCTGACTGAATGAAAAGCAAACAATTCTATTCAATACTCTCAAAATCCTGATTCAGATGGAAAGCTTGTTCATTAGAGCCCCATGTATATCAATTGCTCTTTACGGACTCTATGGCCTTTTTGCATATAAAATGTTACTGTTTCACAAAATTTTACTCCCCCATCAGCAAGCACTGGTAATGTGACCTGTCTTTCTGCATATAGATTGCCATTAAAATGATCAAGAGGCAGTCACATAGAAGCTCCTCGTCCACTCACACCAAAAGAGGCACCTAAGCTACGCTTCTGGATTTCTATCATCTTTTAAAATATAAATATAAAATGTTAGTGGAAACTACTCCACCAAAAGATTTGCTTCTTTCTTCTAGTAGGTGATTACAGTGAATAAAATTCCAGGCTCTGTGAAAGATATGGCCTTAGTAGACTATATAAATTAGCAACAGTGAATGGAACTTTTCCAGTGAGACATGTATAAGAAAAACTACTCAGTAGTCTATACAAAAAAAAATAGACCTTGCCTGTAAGTTCACACATAGACTCTTTTTGATGCCTGAAAAATCTTTCTGACCCTGGATTTTCTCATTTCAAAAGCAACCTTATCCAGCAATCTCACTTAAGTGACTTCAGCATAAGGAAGAACAACATAAGAGCAAAATCTAATTTGAGGATATAGGAATTCATTGTAGCCCCACATGCATGCAATTATCAAAAATTGCAAACAACTTACATAGCAATAAAATGCTATGTTTCATTTAAAATTACCAATATGTATTGCCATAGAAAGGGCCCATGACATATTGCTGACTGAAAAAAAAATGTAGGCCATAAATAAAGTAGGGAAAGAGGTACAAAAAGATGTTTTCCAAAACAGCAACAGTGGTTATCACAGGGTTGTGATATTTGAAATGGTTTTTACTACTTTGCTTTTACTTCTGTGTTATCAAATTTTTATATCCAGTATAAAGTTTCCTTCATTCCCTCTCCATTCTCTTTATACCCTCAACTCTATTCCATCTCCATCCCCTTTTCTTGCCTCATCCCACAGAGGAAAAGAAACCAACAGACAATGTATTCATTTCCTAGGATTGCTGTAACACAAAGCACCACAAACTGAGTGTAACAACAAATATGTATTGTCTCAATTCTAGGAGCTGAAACTCCAAGATCAAGGTGTCAGAAGGGTTCTGTCTGAGAGCTGTGAGTGGTGGCTGGCAGTCTTTGGCATTCCGTGTAAAGTAGATGCATCATCCTGATCTCTCCTTCATCTTCACATGGTGTTCTCCTTCTGTGCATGTCTCTGTGTTCAAGTGTCCTCTTTTGATAAGGACACAATTTTATTAAATTAGGTACCACCCTAATGGCCTCATCTTGACTTGATCACCTCCCTATTTTCTAGTAAAGTATTTTCGCAAGTAGGAGAGATTAGTTTAACATTTTTGGAAGGACAAAATTTAACCCATAACAGATGGGCACTCCTTTAACCCAGAGTTAACATCTCCACTAGAATCCCTCTTCCAGCACTTATCCTCCCTTCCTGTCTTCTGTTTCAATTAAGGGCATGCCCTGACACCTAGTAAAGGCTGATCTATCAGGTGTGCTGCACATCCCATCCCTCATTATGCCACTGATTAAATTTCCACACTTCTGTATGTCCAATATATGCCTTTATATTGGATTCTTACCGTCCATTTTTCCCATTTACATTGAGTTTACATTTTTTATTTTTTAAAAAAACAAAGGCCTTCCTAAAACATAGAGCCCACTTGTTCTGTCTCCCCCAATTATCTGTCATCTTAAAACAGATTGATTAAGCAAATTAATCAATCTGTTTTAACAAAGTCTCCACACAATGTCTTTTTGCCTTTAAATCACGTTTACTCTTTATCCTGCTCCAATCTGGCTTCCATTTCTACCCCTTCCTGAAGCTACTCTTGCTCAGGTCATAGAAGACCTCCACGTTATTAAATAAAAAATAATGATAATTTTCTATCAATTTCATTGCTGATGATCTTTAGAAAGAAAATGTATTACTTGTAATTTTTTGGACTACTCCCTTTACTTAGCTTCCATATCTTGTGCTATGGTTTGAATATTCCCTCTAAAACTCATGTTGGAATTTAATTGCAATTGTTGTATTAAGAGGTGAGACCATTAAGAGATCATTAGGCCATAAAGGCTCTGCCCTCATGAGTGAATTAATGCCATTATCGAAGGAGTGGGTTAGTTATTGCAGGAGTAGTTGTTATAAGAGCAACTCCAGCCTCCTTTTGCTTGCTCACTCCCAGTCTCTTGCTCTTTCACCTTCTGCCAAGGAATGACACAGCAAGAAAGCCCTCACCAGGTGCTGAGGCTATGCTCTTAGACTTCCCAGACTCCAGAACCATGAGCCAAATAGATTTGTTCATTATAGTCTGTGGTATTCTCTTATAGCAACACAAAACCAACTAAAACATTTTGGGTTTAATTTTTCTCATTCACTTTGTGCTTCTTTGTTGTTTGTTGGATAGTTTTTTTTAGAAATAAGCTTTGTATTTTAGAAAAGTTTTAGATTAAAGTTGAAAAGATAATAGATTTTCCATCTACCACATACCCAGTTTCACCTAATATTAATGGGGTGCATTTATTTCTATTGATTCATTAATTGAATCAATTAATGAATTATCTAAGGTTTATACATTTTTCATATTTTGTCAGTTTTTATCTAATGTCCTTCTTATGTTCCAGCATCCCATCCAAGATATTACATTATATTTAGTTGTCATGTCTTTTTAGGCTTCTTTAGGTTGGGATAATTTCTCAGATTGTGATGACCTTGACACTTTTGAGGAGTACTAAACAGTATTTTATAGAATGTTCCTCTATTGGGATTTGTCCAATATGTTTCTTTTCCTGCCCCATATGTACTCTTCATTGTTGACCATATTATCATCACCCATTCAGTTATTTCTACCAAAACTAAAATTAACTTCTGACATATTTCTCACATCACCACATATAACCAAACACCCTTTCCTTTTCATTTTCATGCTCTGATTTCATCATTTCCCCTCAGAATAGTGAAATAATTTTCTAGTATTTTTCCAGCTTCATTC
This sequence comes from Colobus angolensis palliatus, assembly GCF_000951035.1. Lineage (NCBI taxonomy): Eukaryota > Metazoa > Chordata > Mammalia > Primates > Cercopithecidae > Colobus > Colobus angolensis. Next base: position 1,073,707 of record NW_012116366.1, read on the forward strand.
TTTGTAACACTTTAGTTCATTACAACTAGAGTGATCTTTTAAAAATATTAATCTGGTTGTATGTATGAATCAGCTTTTGCTATATTATGCTATCATAACAAGCAACCTAAAGTTTAAATTGCTTGCAACAATAAAACTTTGTTTTTCCCTCATGTTATATATCAACCGCAGGTCAGCTGCTTCTCTGCTTCCATGTATTCTTTTATTCTAAACTGTTTTACACTCATATCCTACAATTAAAAAGAGTATCATTAAACTCCACAGGAATAGGGCGAAAAGGAAGGCAATGGAAATTTCATTGCAAACAAATATTCCTGATCACAAGCAAGAATGCAAGGCACACAGCAGTCCCTGGTCCTTAGCAGTTTTGAAACCCTAATGGGAATATTTTTATCATCAAGGACTCTACTCTGGGGATACGAAATGTTTCTATCGCAGCCTGGTTTTGCCACTATAATTCATTGTTCTCTGTGGCTCTTATGCTCTCTTTTGCCACTGTAATTCATTGTTCTCTCTATACTCTGCTGTGTCCTTCCAGTTCCATTATTTTCCTTTACAACAAGTGAAAAGGGCATTAGAAGGCTTCTTGCCTATATAATGTTGGAGGCTCAAAGGTTGTATTAAGTGTAGAATAGTCACAGTATCCTTTAATCCAGGCTAGAGGCTTTTTTTTTTCTTTTTTGGCTACATACATTCTATCAAAACATAACTTTGTAACTGTTTGATTCCAGGCAGCTCAATCTGCCAAAAGACACATACACATTTCTTTTTGAAATTTGCTTCTTTCTCTCCAAACTTAACTTTAGGTACTTTGAGCTTATCAACCACCTGGAGGAGAATCATGACCCACAAATGAAAGCATTTACTTGAAGTTATCTTTATCTATCAAAGGGTTTTAACCGAAGGCAACATACCTGTCTTTCAGAGCATTTCTCGATTTTGGATATAAGATACAGTGTCATTTTTTTATCATCCAAAAGAAGGCAGAAAAGTGAAACAGAAGAACAAATTACACATGGTTTTAAAGTCATTTCCTTGTAGACCATGTCTTGATATGCCCAAAACACTGTTTACATTTTCAGACTTAACATGGACTTAACTCTTTCTGCAGGTTTTTTTTTTTTTTTTTTAATCAACCTTAGGCTAGTTGCTAGCACCTCTCTTCTTTAATCTTCCCTGTAGTTTATTAAAGCCTGCCTTTGTTTGCCTCAGAGTTTTGCAAGAGGGCAGGAACATGAGAGATTACTTAATGGGGTTTGATTTTTTTAAAACTTATGTTATTCTGAAGTTTGGGCATTCTCTGTCTTCAAGTTATTTTAAGTGATTTCTGTCTCTTTTTTTTTCTTACTGTTCTGTGTTATTTTGGGAAGCAATCTTTAATACAAGAATCTAGGCAACTGGAATTGTCTTTGGTTGTCCTCACATTACATTTCAATATGTGTGCATATATACATTATTTTCTTAAATCTAAGAATCCATCAAATATAAGAGGCCCTGTTATTTTACATATAATTAAGAAATTCTTAAATGTTGCCAATTATACTACAACATGATATTGTCTGAGAGCAACAAGCCCAGTTTCAGGGATATTGAAATTTTAGTGGGGAAAGTATCTTACAATTAGTAAATGATTATATATACATTTCAGTGGAATATGTTAAAACATTCTATGGAAATATATCAAGTAAATTTATTTACTACACACTGCCAAAACCAAGACCTAAAGGGCATATTCTTTGTTTTCTAAATATTATTTCTTTATATTTCATCTGAGCTTTAATACTACAAGATGGGAGAATATCATCTTTTTTTTTTAGATGGAGTTTTGATCTCTGCCCAGGCTGGAGTGCAGTGGCTAGATCTCAGCTCACTGCAAGCTCTGCCTCCTGGGTTCACACCATTCTCCTGCCTCAGCCTCCCAAGCAGCTGGGACTACAGGCACCTGCCACCATGCCCAGCTATTTTTTTTTTTTTTTTAATTTTTAGTAGAGACATGGTTTCACCATGTGAGACAGGATGGTCTTGATCTCCTGACCTCGTGATCCGCCCGCCCCGGCCTCCCAAAGTGCTGGGACTATCGGCGGGAGCCACTGCACCTAGCCGAGAATATCATCTTTTAAGTGAATAGGTTTACCAGGTATTCAAGATACGGGATTTCCTACAATGAGCCAACAATAACTTGTCACATTCTGAAATATCCTAAAGTATAGAAAGACTTCTCTGCCAAGTCTTACTGCCCCAAGTGGTATAAAATGAAGATAATACATCAGCTGCACAGACTTAATGTGAGGAATAAATAAAATAATGAACCAGATAGCATGATGATGTAAAAATATCAAGCTTCGAGTTTAAGGGGTAAATTCCAGCTATGCCACTGAATAGCTCTTTGTACATGAACAATTAAACTCTCTGAGCCTCAATTCTGGTATTTCTAAAATCGGCTTAATAATTCTTTATTTGAAAGTTCTTACATTTTAGCTGCAAATAATCTTATCTTGTTAGACCAATTAGTCCACGACACTAAAATATGATTACTGTAAAAATAAAGGCAATCAGATGAATATTATCAAAATTTGTCATTGATGGGTTGGTCTTTAAGAGTTTCAATGGACACTATTGGATTGTCTGACTAGCTTCATTTCTCTGGAGATTATCACAACTTTCAAAAGAGGGGACTCTTGGTTGATATATTTTTACTCAGTGACCTTCCACTGCTCATAATTGTTCATTTCAAGGGCAAATACCTGACTCAGTGTGGATGAATCACTGCATTTGAACTCCTCAGATTTGAAATTTCAAATTAAAATTACAAAGACTTGATGATAGTAGAGTCACCAACATGACAGGAATCTAGAGTAAAAATCTGTAGCTGCCTGTTGAAATGTTACTTGGCTTTTATAAGATTTACCACTATTATTAATATAATTTTTTGTCTTAAGATAGTGGTGTTACTAGTTTAACTTAAGTGCATTAATGAAGAACTTAATACAATTGGAAATGAGCCAAGGCAAAATGATCCCCTGTTTTTTATGTACCAAAAACAAATGTATCATGTTATGTACCATGAACAAATAGATCAGCAAAGAATACATATATAGTCACAACAGGAGCAAAAGATAGGAACGCACGCTATAAAAAGACCAAATCCTTAATTCCTCCAACTCATTCAGAAGATATCAAGAACAATATCACCTCATAGGTTTTTATTAGAATTAAAGAAAACTATATGTAGAAAGCATTTTATTAACCAAAATAAAACAAAAACAAGAACCCTAAAGACTCCACCAAAAAAAAAAAAACTATTAGGACTAATAAACAAATTCAGTAAAGTTGCAAGATACAATGTCAACATACAATCAGTAGTGCTTCCCAAATCAAAACTACAATGAGGTATCATCTCACCCCAGTTAATGTGGCCCTCATACACAACACAGGCAATAACAAATGCTGAAGAGGATGTGGAGAAAAGGGAACCTTCACACACAGTTGGTGGAAATGTAAATTAGCACAACCACTATGGAGAACACGTTGAAGGTTTCCTCAAAAACCTAAAAACAGAGTTACTGTATGACCCAGCAATCCCACTACTGGGTATCTACCCTAAAAAAAGGGAAATTAGTGTATCAAAGACGTATCTCCACACCCATGTTCCTTGCAGCACTCCTCACAATACCTAAGATTTGGAAGCAACCTAAGTGTCCAACAACAGATGAATCGATCAAGAAAATATGGTACATATACACAACAGAGTTGTAATCAGCCATAATAAAGAATGAGATCCTGTTACTTGTAACAACATGGATGGAAGTGAAGGTCATTATGTTAAGTGAAATAAGCCAAGGATAGAAAGATAAACATCACATGTACTCATTTATTTGTGAGATCTAAAAATCAAAACAATTGAACTCCTGGAGATAGAGAATACATGGATGGTTACCAGAGGCTGCGAAGGTAGTGGGAGGGTGGTAGGAAGGTGGGGGATGGTTAATGGCCACAAATAAACGTATAGTTAGAAAGAATGAATAGGACCTCGTATTTGGTAACACAACAGGTCAACTATAGTCACAATAATTCAATTGTACATTTTAAGATAGCCACAAGAGTGTAAGTGGATTGTTTGTAACACAAAAAATAAATGCTTGATTGGATGGGTTCCCCTTTTCACGTGATGTAATTATTATACATTGCATGCCTGCTTCAAAACATCTCATACACCCCATGAATATATATATATATACCTTATACTCACAAAAATTAAAATAATTTTTTAAAAAATCTGTAGTCTATATACTAACAATAAACTATCAGAAATAGAATTAAGTAAATAATCTCATTTCCAATAGTTACAAGAAAAATAAAATACTTAGGTATAAATTTAACCAAGGAAGTGAAAGACCTATACACTGAAAGTATAAAACATTGATGAAAGAAACTGACTAAGACATAACTAAATGGAAAGATATCTGACATTTATGGATTGAAAAAAATATATATTGCTAAAATATCCATACTATTAAAAGCAGCCTACAGATTCAATACAATCTCTATCAAAATTCAAATGACTTTTTTAAAGAAATAGAAAAAAATTTCTAGGTCACAAAAGACCCTGAATAGACAAAGCAATCTTGAGCAAAAAGAACAAAGCTGGAGGCATCATACTACCTGTCTTTAAAATATATCACAAAGTTATAGTAATCAAAACAGCATGACAATGGCATTAAAAATGACATCTAGACCAATGGAACAGAATAGAGAGACGAGAAATAAATTCATGTATTTACAAATCAATTTATTTTCAGCAAAAGTGCTAAGAACACACAATGAGGAAGAAACAGTTGCTTTAATAAGTGATGCTGGGAAAACTGGATATCCATAAGCAGAAGAATAAAATTAGATCCTATCTCACACCGTCTACAAAAATCAGTTCAAAATGGATTAAAGACTTAAGCATAAGACCTGAAACTATAAAACTACTAGAAGGAAAACTAGGGGAAATCTCTATGACATTGGTCTGGGCAATGTTTTTTATATGACAACAAAAGCACAGGCAACAAAAACAAAAATAGACAAATGGGATTATATCAAACTAAACAGCTTCTGCACAGCCAAGGAAACAATCAACAAAATAAAGAAACAACCTGTGAAACAGGAGAAAATATCTGCACATCATATATCTGATAAGGAGTTAATATCCAAAATATATATGGAACTCAACTCAATAGCAAGAAAACAACCCAATTAAAAATGGACAAAGCAGCTAAATAGACATTTCTCCAAAAAAGACACAGAATGGCTAACAGCTATGTGAAAAAGTGCTCAATATCACTAATCATCTGGGATATGCAAATCAAAACCACAGTAAGATATCAGCTCACACCTGTTGGGATGGCTAGCCTAGAAAAGGTAAAAGATAAATTTTGGCAAGGATGTTGAGAAAAGGGAACTCTCACACCATGTTGATGGAAATGTAAGTTAATACCACCACCGTAGAAAATTGTATGGAGGTTCCTCAAAAAATTAAAAATAGAACTACAATATGATCCACAACTATATATATGTACAAAGAAAATGAATTCAGTATGTTCAAGAGATATCTGCATTCCCATGTTCATTGCAGTATTATTCACAAAAGTAAAGATACGGAATCAACCTAAATGTCCATCAATGGATGAATGAAGAAAATGTGACATATATAAAATGTGACATATACGGTATGTGAATACTATACTATTTGGCTTTTAAAAAGTAAGAAATCTTGTCATTTGTGAGTGTGAATGAACCTGGAGGACATTATGCTAAGTGAAATAATCCAGGCACAAAAAGATAAATACCTCCTGGTCTCATTTATATGTGGAATCTTAAAAAGTTAAACTCATAAAGCAGAGAGCAAAATGTTGGTTACCATGCGCTGGTGGAATGAGGGGTGAGGAAGATTGGGTAATGTTGGTCAAAGGACATAAAACTTTAGTTAGATAGGAGGAATACATTTAAGAGATCCACCATAAAACACAGTGACTATAGTTATTAAGAACGTATTGTACTCTTGAAAATCACTAACAGAGTAAATTATAAGTGTTCTCACCAGAAAAAAAAAAAGTGAGGTAATGCATATGTTAATTAGCTTGACTTGCATTTCATAATGTATACATATTCAAAACATTGTGTTGTGCATTTTAAATACATGCAAATTTTATATGTCAATTTAAATAATATTTTAATATTCTGAATATGGTAGTTACTGCTTTCATAGTTGTATACAATATGTTAAGTAAACCTCCTAAAATACAATACCATCATTTTATAACCTTCTACTATGGTATAAAAATGGCCAAGAAATAGAGTAGCAGAAATGTTTAGCGTTAGACAAAGAATAGAAATGTATATATTCAGTAAGTCTTTATTAAGCTCTTACTACACATCAGGCACCCTACCAAGCATGGACCTGAAGAAGCACTCTGTTCCCTTGTGCATGGTAGCATGCCTGACATGTAGTAAGAGCTTAAAAAGCTTTCATATTTGGTCCTGCTTAACAGTCTTACAACACACAGCAAGCAATTACTGCACAGAATAATAGATGATAATACATGAGCACAATGGGAGCAAATATAAGGAGCATGTACTTCCATCTTTTAGGTACCATGGATAATTTTCAAAAAAAAGATGATGCTTCTTCAGAGACATGAAGAACTTAGGATTGGTGGCTCAGCTTAGAGTAAAAAAGAAATATCTAGGAAAATACATTCTCACCAGCCTGTTGGGTTCATTAAGATCTTTTACTGTCTCTCCCCATTTTCTCACACAGGATATTAACCTCCTGCAAAGTCCTCCCAGTCTGGCATATTTCCAAGCATTTTCTCTCACTTGTGTTCGTAATACATGAAGTCTACTCCCTCTTGTATATTATAAAATGGACTGTTTTCCCTTTTACTTTCAAACTAACAGATCTACCTTTCCCTTTCTCCCTTCTTTCTTCTCCCTTCCTTTTCTCTCCCTCTCTCCCTCCCTCCTTCTCCCTCACACACACACACACACACACACGCACGCGCGCGCGCACGCACTCACTCATTCGCATGCACACAGTCAGTCCTGAGAACAATCAGAACTCAGCCAAAGACAGCCCCTTCCCTCTAATGACTAAGGCTTTCTGACTGAGTCAGGTTCAGGTGTCTAGCTGCTGGTAAAAGGCTCCTCTGTCCTCTCGTCAGTGTTGTCTATGCAGGCTGTGTAGAGCCTAATAAAACATAGTTCTGGCCAGGCATGGTGGCTCACACCTGTAATTCCAGTGCTTTGGGAGGCCAAGGTAGGCAGATTGTTTGAGGTCGGGAGTTTGAGACCAACCTGGCCAACATGGTTAAACCCTGTCTCTACTAAAAATACAAAAAATCAGCCAGACATGGTGGTGCATACCTGTAGTCCCAGCTACTCAGGACGCTGAGGCAGGAGAATCACTTGAGCCCCAGAGGCAGAGGTTGCAGTAAGCCAAAATCATGCCACTGCACTCAAGCCTAGGCAACAGAGTGAGACTCCATCTCAAAAAAAAAAAGAAATAGTTCCAGAAATTACTAACTGCTTCTTCCACACCCACACATTCTCCCAAAAAGAAAGCATAAGCTCTGTGAGGATGTAATTTTTTTTTTCTGTTTTGGCCACTGCTTTATCCCAAATGACTAGAACAGCATCTGGCATATACTATGCACTCAGATAATGTTGATGGAATGAATGAATGATGGGACCAATCTAACAGTTTCCCAGTCATGCCAAGATATGATTAAACCTGGCATGAGATCAAACTGGTACCCCTGTTACACTAAGATTCAAGGAACACATAAAAATAAGGAAGATGAAGCAAATTAAGAAATCTGTATTAGTCAGAATTCTCTAGACAGACAGACCAGGACAGATGGACGGGTGGGTGGGTAGGTAGGTAGGTAGGTAGGTAGATAGATAGATAGATGGATGGATAGGAGAGGGGATTTGTTAAGGGAATTGGCTTGTGTACTTATGGAGGCTGAGAAGTCCCATAATAGGCTATCTGCAAGCTGGAGACCCGGGATGCTGTAAGCATGGATCAGTGTAAGTCCAAAGGCCTTAAAACGAGAGAAGCAGATGGTGTAATTCTCAGTCCAAGGCCAAAGGCCTGAGAACCCAGAAGGCTGCTGGTATACATCCTGGAGTCCAAGGGCCTGGGAGACTGGAGATTTTGTCCAAGAACAGGAGAGGAAGAGTCTATCTCAGCTCCAGCAGATAGATCAACATATTTGTCTTTTCTCTGTTTTTGTTCTGTCTGTGCTCCCAACAGATTAGATGGTACCCGCCCACAATGAAGGCAGATCTTCCCTGCCTAGTCCACTCACATGCTAACCTCTTCTGGAAATACCCTCACAGATACACCCAAAAATAATTCTTCACCAGTCACCAGGTTTCTAGATATTATTGAATTCAATCAAGTTAATATCTAAAATTAACCATCACAGTATCTGAATTCAAAGAAAGTCATAATAAACATAAAATTACACTGCTATTAATAAATAATCAGGCAAAAAATTTACAGTTTTCAAAAATGTGGGTTGGTTGATACATTTTCATGTTATAAGGGAAATGACTATTTGTGACTTAACAATTTTTAAAGGACTTGAATACATCATTCAACATTCTACTGTCTGGAGAGTTAATTCGGTTACATGTCTAAAGTGACTAATAAAGAACTGTGAGTTAAGTTGATCCTGCTGTCTTCATAAGTTATTATGGCAGAAAAGACCACTAACTGTGCTAAGAAGTAAGTAAGTTCCATGGGTCCTTTTCAATCCAAAAATCAAAGCAATTAATATAATTGATACAAAGGAAGTAAAGCACTAAAATCATGAAAAAGTAAAATTGAAATAGATTAATAGGCCAGGCAAGTAATCATGCCTGTAATCCCAACACTTTGGGAGGCCAAGGTGGGCAGATTATCTGAGGTCAGGAGTTCGAGACCAGCCTGGCCTACATAGTGAAACCATGTCTCCACTAAAATACTAAAGTTAGCCAGTGTGGTGGTGCATGCCTGTAATCTCAGCTACTCAGGAGGCTGAGTCAGGAGAATCACCTGAACCCAGGAGGCTGAGATTGCAGTGAGCCAAGATCACATCACTGCACTCCAGCCTGGGTGACAGAGTGAGACTGTGTCAAGAAAGAGAGAGAAGAGAGAGACAGAGAGACAAAGAGACAGAAAGAAAGCGAGAAAAGAGAAGAAAGTGAAAAAGAGAGAGAGAGAGAGAAAGAAAGAAAGAAAGAAAGAAAGAAAGAGAAAGAAAGAAAGAGAGAGAAGGAAAGAAAGAAGAAAGAAGAAAAGAAAAAGAAGGAAGGAAAAGAAAAGGAGGGAAGGAAGGAAGAAAGGAGAGGGAGGGAAGGAAGGAGGGGGGGAGAGAGAGAGAGAGAAAGAAAGAAAGAAAAAGGAAAGAAAAGAGAAGAGAGAAGAGAGAAATAGAGAAAGAGGAAAAGGAAAGGGGGATGAATAACGGCAAAGGATCAGGGCTGACATTCCTGAGAGCTGTGAAACATGTTATTGAATACCTCTGTTTATATCTCCTGTCATAGTGTTCCACAGAATTTGACTGTTAGTATCCAATAGCTACTGATGCCTGTGCACTGATCCCCATAAGAGGCTGAGTGCTTCCTGCAAGACTAGCAAAACACCAAGTCAGCAAGGGCTCTCAGAAAGCATTTATTAGACTTCATTTTACAACATTTTGAAGCTCCCCCAAACACGGTGGCAAACACCACTCCACTAAATTCTCCCAGTAATCCAGGTGTTAAAACACAAAATTTGTGCTGACCCCACCAGACCACAGCTGTCTTTGTAACAGGTTTTTTGAGTCTTCCTGCTACGGTTTGTCACAGCATGGCAAAGTCCAAACACTCCCATCATCAAAATACATCCCAACATTGTAGAACAGTTAAATCTTTCTCAGATACATCACAAACAATAATCCTATATTTCTATGTTTTTATAATACAAAACACTGACTTTGGTGAACAATTAAAAAACATTTACTAAGTTCAATAACAATAGAAGGAGTCCAGGACATACCAGTCTCATATAAAAGGTGCTCTCACTGATAAAACGGAGAGCCAACAAGGTGATAAATCATTTGCCCAAATACAAAGTCCAACAATATTTTTAAATAAGTCTAAAATCTGAACCTCCTGAAAGGATCTTAAGGTAGCTCCCCTGTCATAGCATTTCAGGAAAAGCTAAGAGATAAGGAGATTGCAGAGAAACAAACAAGAATGTGTGGTTTTATATGAAGTTAGACTCCCAGTGGGCTTTTGATCAAGTCCTTCAGATGAGTCAAATCAGTTGGTGTGTTACAGAAATTGCAAATTAAGCACTGGTTTAAGAGATTAAAAAGCATATCAGTAGTAAATGAACAAGTCACAGAGATAACAAGCAAAATCAAACACAAGGCAAGATGTTAGAAGTTGAAGGACAGTTCTCCAAAAGACACTAATTCATTTTGGTTAATTAGAAGAAGAAGAGCTATTGTATTATGAGTAACGTTGAATATTTAGACAAACATTTACACAAAATGTCAAGGAAGTAGGCATAATCTTTAGAATTGCAGACAGTCCCTATCTGCAGGACTTAAAGCCTAACAAACCAAACCGAATGAGGTCACAACTGACTTAGGGACAAGCAGGGTCACAGACTAACACCCCAGAGAGAAGTCCAGACTGATTAGTAACAATGAGTCTTTTCCAAATGTTCAGGGACTACAACAATAGTGAGGCTAATGCCAACATTTGGAAAACCATTCCCATGGGGCCCAGGTCTTTACTACAAATCATTAAGGCTGACTGCCAGAAACTTCCATTAATGAATAGAAAATTCATTCATGAAGGAGCAGGGAGGTTGTCCCATAATCCATTCTCTCCTTCTTTGATAATAAAATCCCCATTGAGCACATTTCTAAGACTCCCTTATAGCTAGATGAGACCATGTAACTAAATTATAGTCAATGGGCTATTATATAATAAAAAAATACATATTTGGTCTTTATGCCCAGTTCCTACACAGAGCTCCTTAAAACTCTTGGAATTTCTTGAGAGATGGGGGTATCTTTTGTTATTCATAAGGAGACCTTTTCAACCACATCCGAGTTTATGCTAATGAGGTGACTTAGACAGGGTGGGCAGGGGGTGGAATGGGGGTGGTCTGCAGGTAGTCTCAGATAGAGCTGGTTATTAGAGGGTTGGAACTTTCAGTACCTCTGAGGAAGAGAAGGGGGGACCTGAAGATTGAGCTCTATAAAAACTCTTGAAGAATGAGATTGGGAAGCTTCCCAGTCAGTAAACACATCCGCATGAGGAGAGGTTACTCCATTAGGACAGGGGCTCCTGCCCTTGGAACCAGACCTCACCCCACGTACCTCTTTATCTGGCTGTTCACTTGTATCCTTTATAGTAAAAAAATACACATAAGTAAAGTGTTTTCCCAAGTTCTCTGAGTTGCTAAAACAAATTATCAAAACTGAGAGGGGTTGTGAGAATCCCCAAATTTCAAGTCAGTGGAGCAGAACTGTTGGCAGCCTGGGCACGTCATATGTGGCTGGCATCTGAAGTAGGAGCAGTCTTGTGGGACAGAGCCCTTTAACTTGTGGAGTCGCACACTAACTTCAGGTAAAAAGTGACAGAATTGAGTTGAATCATTGGTCATCCTGTTGATGCCAGATAATTGATGTGGAAAGATACCACATATTTGGTGTCAGAAAGAACTTCATAAAGAATAGCGTTATTTGAATTCTATAAGAAGTATCCTTATAGTCCGGAGGCATACCCTCTCTCCTTCCTTCCTTCTTTCTGAGAGTAGGAAAGCAAATTGATGTCTGGAGCTCCAGAAGTCATCATGGATACCGTCCTTAGGAATGGAAATGATACATGACAGAGTCATAAGATGGAGGGAACCTGGGATCATAAACTATTAATACAAGCTGCCATATAAGTTTTGGACTGCCTATCCCCAGACACTACGTGAGATGTAAAGAATCTTTTATCTTGCTTAAGCCGGCACACTTATAGGTTTGTCACACACATTGCCAATTCTAAACCCTAATCATACGACAAACACTAAAATGAAAGCTTTAAGATCCTAATATGGAACTTTTCTACTAACCACGCTATGGTCAAAATATTTGGCATAGGAAAAATGTCTATGACAGAATTCACATTGGAAGAAAAAAAAAAGAGAGGAATACATTTAATCTACCTGAAACAAGAGTATGCTTTGATTTGGTTTGGTTTGGTTTTTGTTACTTAAAATATTGACCCATTGTTTGCACGCCTCCATTCTAGTTCATTGGCCTCAAGAGTCTCTACAGGTCAATTCTCTCTGGGCCTTCAATTTACTGTTACAGAAATCAAGAGAACAGAATCTAACCAGCAGTATAAAAGGATCATTGCAAAGCACTGTTCACACATTTTCAACAGCTGATATCTTAAATATCTGTTGTTCTTAAGGCAATGCCTATTACCAATGAGATTTCAGAGGTCAAGTACATTTATCAATAATAATAATTATAGTTAACATTTACTGAGTGATAACTGAGTTTAACTGAGGTAAATGTGTTGCTTCCATTTTTTTGTTTAGTTCTCAAAACAACCTGGTGAAATAGAATATATTACTATTTCCAAATAGAGAAGGAGAAAATGAGAACTAAAAAGTAAACCAATTAAGGCACTTGTCCATATGATATAACTAGTAAGTTTTAGCAACTGGTTCTGAATTCCAGGCAGTTTCACTCCACAGACCACACTATCCATTATGTTATACTACCTCCCAATCAGGGCTAAACATCATATGATCAGCTTTTAATTAGCAACTGTCCTTGTGAGTTTTAGGAATATTTTAAGAACAAACCTCATTTTCTAGACACATTTTTTTTTTTTAAATGTGGTCTTTGGAGTACTGGTGATCCCAAGCAGTCCACACACAATTCATTTCAGAGACAAAAACAGTGGAACAATGTTGTTCATATTCAGTTAATAAATTTCATAATGTGGACTAAAGATAACTATAAAGTGTTTTACCTTTCTCTCACTAAACAGTAGTCTAACTCTCTTGCCCTTGAAGTCAGCCTGGTCTTAGTAACCTATTTGATCAATAGAATATACAAGTGACTTTCTGGGACCTCCTAAGCTATGTTATAACAAGTCCTGAAGCTCCCACCTGGGTCTCTTGGGACCATTGCTCTTGGATCCCTAAACTACTGTGTTAGAAATCCACCTACCCTGTTTTACATACCACTAGAAAAGACCTTAAAACTACCCTGGAGAGAGCGGGGGCCACCAGCTGATCCTAGCTTTCCAGTCATTCCCACAAAATCAGTGGGCATGTGAGCAAAGCACCTTGGAATCTCTGGCTCAGCCCAGCCTTCATCACTGAATACCACTAACACCAGCCAATGCCATGTGGAGCAGAAAAATCAAACAGCCAAGCCTTGCCCCTAAAGTTCAACCCACAGAACTGTGAAATATAGCTTGATGATATTGTTGGGATAGCGTCACATAACAATATGTAACCAGAAGAATAAGATTATTTATGATTTTCACACAACCCCCTTGAGATTCTTACTAATCATTAAATCTGCAAAGGTCATATAAGTGCTCTGAAGACAATATTGGTCAGTTTGTTTTGGCTCGTATTTGTTGACAGTACGCAGTCTGAGCCAATGGATTCTTATTTCTATGTAATTGTTTACAGTTGTTAAATTTATACTTCTGTGTGTGCTACAGTATATCGTTATGCCATCAATCCCTCCAAATGAAATAATGGCTCTAATATCGTGCATGAATAGAAAAAAAAGTCCAAAACTAAAATGTAAAAGGTACAGCCCAGAAGGATGTCATAAACATAGTTAAACCTGAGCTCCAGAAAGACTACAGAAAGTGAATTTGTACATGCTCATTCAAGTGAATCTGCAAATGGAAGAATTTAGCATAAACAGTCAAAACAGTAGAGTGGGAATACAAAGTACAATGATAATTATCTGAAAACTGGGTTTTCCTAGACTGATGATTTATTCCCCTGTTCGTTGTCTGTAATAAAATGTCAAAGAGTAACGTACAACCATTTTAGCCATTTTCAAACAAAGCAAGATGACCTTTCTGGCAAACCAATGAAGTTTGTCCAGAACAAGAACTAAATGATCATATTTGTTACGGCGCTTGGTTTAAAGCAACTGTAACTGACTCTATGTATAATAAGCAAAATGGGAATGTGTTTAAAGGACAGTTCAGAGTTTATAAAAATCAGCCCAAGGCTGAAGAAGCAGGCTTAAAAATGGGTAGAATCAAAAGCGTATCTGAGTGCCTGCATTAGAAACCAAGGCTGGAACACCACCCTCCTTCTGCCTCAGCGAAAGACCTGAGGGTAAATTATCAAATTATCAGGGAAAAATCTAAGTTGGAAATGTTACAGACAGAAGAGGCTCCCTCAGTCAGATTTACACCCCTCTTATGCCTCAGCTAGACAGACAGAGGCAAGGCCATTATTCTAAGGCAGGAGCCCTTCTGCAGACAGACAGATGTGAAGAAGAGAAGACGAGGCTCAGCTGAGCACACCCATTTCCTTCTTTCAGATTCACAAATGGTATGGTCTTCTTCCCAACAGGCATGAGAACAAGCTCAGTGTAACAAAAAAGACCAGGAAGGTTTCTCACATCAAAGAAATGTGGGACTGAATGTCTTCTGTTACAAACGTCACGCTACAGAAGAGTCCGGGTGCTTGCCAATGCTGCCTCAACCCTCCCATGAATCCTTTTTAACCTCTTACTTCAGAGGTACATGTCTGGGTTTGTTACATAGGTAAACGTGTGTCATGGGGGTTTGTTGTACAGATTATTTTGTCACCTAGGTATTAAGCCTAGTACCTATTATTATTCCTGATCCTCTTCTCCTCCCACCCCTGACCTTTCAAAGGCCCCAGTGTCTGTTGTTCCCCTCTATGTGTCCATGTGTTCTCATCATTTCGTTCCCACTTATAAGTGAGAACATGTGATATTTGGTTTTCTGTTCCTTCATTAGTTTGCTAAGGATTATGGCCTCCAGCTCCATCCACGTGCCTGCAAATGATATGATCTCATTCTTTTTTTGCCTGAATAGTATTCCATGGTGTATATGTTCCACATTTTCTTCATCCAGTCTATCATTAGTGGGCATTTACGTTGATTTCATGTCTTCACTATTGTGAATAGTGTTGCAGTTAACATGCATGTGCATATGTATTTATAATAGAACAATTTATATTCCTTTGGGTATATATCCAATAATAGTACTGCTGGGTCAAATGGCATTTCCATCTTTAGATGTTTGAGGAATTGCTACACTGTCTTCCTGCCACAAAACTTACCTTCACATCTGACATCATGTGAGGGGCACCACAAGAAGCCCTAGACTCAGAGTCCATCTCTTTTCACCTGGACTCTCACACCCATACAGCTCTGTATACTGCCCGATATAGAACAGCCACCTCACCCACAAAACTCCTGACCATCACAGTAATTATCTGACATCAGCAAATACCTATTGTAGCCCTTCTCTCTAAATATTCTCTTCACCTTTTTGCTCCAAGTAAAACTTTGCTATCTCCTAACAACCTAACTTAGTGGTTACGATTTTTTCCAAACTCATACAGGGCTTGTCATTTCTGAAAACCTTTATAAATCGTTTTAGAAACTCATGCCATCAAATATGAACACAGTTGATCCTTCACGGTTGCAGTTAACTGCAGACCTCAGACTCACTCGCCCTCATTCCCAGAATATTGCAGCTCCTGATTTTCACTCTCTACCACCACTCTTCGTAATTCTTAATTATTTCAGTATTCACCTAAGTTGTGCTTCTAATACTATTCTGCCCTCTAAGTTCATTGACCTATTTCCAGTAATCTTGTCCTCTACCCACCTTAGTCACCTACTCTCTGATTATATCTTGATCCTTGTCATACTCATAATTGAGCATCCTTTATGATCTCAGTTGCAAAATCCCACAGTGTAACCAGCTTCCCCTATCAATCTACTTCACTTCCCCAAGGACCCAAACTATTTGTTTGGGACAACAATGCATTGATCCTACTACCTTCTCACTGTCCATCACCTCTATAAGTCTCCATTTTATTCCTAAATTGGCTTAGATTCCATGGCCTGTCATTATACAGGTTGAATATCCCTTATCCAAAGTGCGTGGGACTAGAAGTGCTTTGGATTTCAGATTTTTTCACATTTTGGAGAATTTGCACATATATAATGAGATATCTTAGGAATGCGACACAAGTCTAAACACAAATTCATTAATGTTCCATATGTACCTTGTACTCATCAACTGAAGGCAATTTTATACGGTATTTTTAATAACTTTGTACATGAAACAAAGGCTTGACTGCATTTTGACTGTGACCCATCATATGAGGTCAGGAATGGAATTTTCCACTTGTGGCATCATGTCAGTGCTTAAAATAGTTTCAGATTTGGGAGCATTTGGATTTTGGTTTTTTGAATTAGGAATGTTCAACCTGTATCACTCTTTGTATAAACCATCTATGTCCATACCCTTCTCTTTCATCTGATAAGACTGGCAAATCCCAACCCTAGCTCCCTGTGCTCCTCATCCCTGCCTGAAGAGTTGCATGTGCCTTAAGAAGAAACATACAATTAGGTTGACCAGATTCACCCTGAATTCTTTACTACAAATGGTCAGTGGGCCTCCCTATTGCCTAACAGTCCTGCTGTGTTTCCCTAGTCATTTCTCTTTCCCACTTCTTTCACTCAAAACTCTAATGCTTTCTTCTTTCTATTGATGGCCTTGATGCCTCAATAAGAAAAGCAGAATTAAAAGTTACTTAGGTTCTCATGACCAAATATGCCATCCTATCTGCATCAGACCAGCATTTTTGACCTTCTTTTCGGTTATAAAGGATGATATATTCATCAGTAAAACATGTAGTACCCTTCATATTAAAAAAAAAAAAAGATATCCCTTCATCCAATCAATCCTCTCCCACCATTTTTTCTATTTCTCTCTTCCCCTTTACAGATAAATCCCTTGAAAATACCATCTACATTTGCTGTTTTCACTCTTTTCTTGTACCCACCACAAATAGGCCATTATTCATTCACTCCAAAATAGTTACACCTATGAAAGCCACCAACGACCTCCATCTTGCCCGATACATTGGTCAATTCTACATTCTCATCTTATTTGACCTATTAACATGATTTAACACCGTTGATAACATCCTACTTCTTTCTCCACTCTTCCATCCTATTTTTTTCTCTCTATTCCAGGATATCACTCTCTCAGTTTTTATTCCAGCTCACTGGACATTCTTTATTGTTTTTTTTTCCTAGTTCTTCCTTATCTTCTTGATCTCCACATATGGGCATTTCTCAAGTCTCAGTCTCCACATTTCTTCTCTTTACTCTGTCCTCACTCAGTCCCTAGGTAAACCATGCAGTCCCATAGGTTTAAATGCTGTTCATGTGCTACACACTTCTCATATCCTAGCCCTGACCTCTCCACTGAATATCAAGCATATTTTCCAAGTCCCTATTTGACATTTGGGTTTGGAAGTCCAACTGGGGTCTCAAACCTTAACATACCCAAAACTGGATGTTTTGATTCAACCTTACAGAACAAAATCTTCTTCTCACCCACCTACTTTCTTCAGTTTCTCAGACAAAACCCTTGGAGTCATCTTTGATTCTCTTACCTAACACCCTACATCCAATCAATCATCCAATACTTCTGCCTGAGCTTTTGAAATAAATCCAGAATCTAATCACTTCTCAACACTTCCACTACTAACTACCATTGAATAGTTCCCAAGTATAGACCTCAGACCAGTAGCATCAGCATCACATGGAAATTTGTTAGAAATGTACATTCTTTGGCCCCACCAGACTTACTGAATCAAAACTCAGGATGGAGATCAGCAACCCATATTTTAACAAGCCTTCCAGATGATTCTGAAACTAAAGTTTAAGAACCACTGCCATAGGCTAAACCACCATCAACTTTAAGCCAGACTGCCCAATAGACTTCTAAGGCACCACCTTGTTTCCACCTTTGCTTCCTGTATACTATTCTTCAAACAACAGTTTAGAATGCTTTTTTTGTTTGTTTGTTTTGTTTTGTTTTCGTTTTTTGTTTTTTAGACGGAGTCTTACTCTGTCACCCAGCCTGGAGTGCAATGGCGCAATCTTGGCTCACTGCAACCTCCACCTCCCAGGTTCAAGCGATTCTCCTGCCTCAGCCTCCTGAGTAGCTGGGATTACAGGCATGCGCCACCATGCCCGACTAATTATGTATTTTTAGTATAGATGGGGTTTCTCCATGTTGGTCAGGCTGGTCTCAAACTCCCGACCTCAGGTGATCTGCCCACTCGACCTCCCAAAGTGCTGGGATTACAGGTGTGAGCCACCATGCCCAGCCTAGAATGCTTTTTAAAATGTAAATCAGTTTATGTGACTCGTCTCCTCATCTTTCAAAACTTCCCACTAACCCTTGAAGCAAAATACAAACTCCTTACCATGGTTCACAAAACTTTACATAATCTTACCCCCTCATTGATTCTCTACCTTATCTCCTATCCTGGCCTCTCCATTAATCCTGCCCCACAGCTTTCCCATAAACAAGTCAATCACATACCCAATGAGACCCTTTGTTCTGATTATTATTTCTTACACCCTTCCAATACATGAATGTCCCAGTCTTTCATCTGTTTTAGTTTTCTGCACTAATACCACTTATAAGAGAGACTTTCCCTGTCTATCTTGTCTAGAAAGCTATCTTCTACCAGTTACTCTAATGCCCTTATTTTTCCTCATAGCATTTATCCCCATCTGACATATAATATGTTCATTTACTTTTCCATTATTTGTATCATCCTACTAGAATGTAAAATTTAGGATGATGAGGACATTGTTTTGTTTACTCCTATGTTCTCAGTACCTAGAACAGTATTTAACATAATAAATGTTTTTGGATACATGCAAGAATATGGTTCACAAAATATTCAAAGTCCTAATAGAGAGCAACTGATTAAATGACCTAAGTCATATACCTGCTCCTAAGTATGCCAGTGGGGTGTACAAGAGTATCTGAACCCTCCAACTTTCTTGGGGGAAGGTAGGACACTGTGTACCACCAAGTCTATATAAAACAGGAGAACCTCCAAAAGGGGCAACAGCTCTTAATTACAAGAGGAGGAGTGTTTATGGATGTGGACAGCTAAAAGCAACAAACAGCTACTACAAAAAATGTGCTGCAATAAGAAGTAGTAAATAAAATCAAAAAACAAACCAAAGAATTAGACTCTAGAGACATTATTCAAAGATGTGCTCCATGGAGCAAATGCATGTATCAGTCACACCATTGCCAAGCAGCTTTTAAAAGCATCCCAAAAGTTAGTGAAAAATACTGTACGTCGAAAAAGCGTAGAATATCAACATTATTAAGTAATCTATTAAAATATCCCACAATATAATCATATATGGCAGACTAAATAATGGCCCTCAAATGTATTCAAGTCCTAATCCCTGTAATTTCTAAATGTAACCTTATATTGCAAAAGGGACTTTGCACATGTGATTAATTAATGCTCTTGCGATGTGGAGATTATGCTAAATTATCTGGGTGGGCCCTGAATGTAATCGCATGTGTTCTTCAAAGAGGGTGGTAAAGGGAGATTTGACACAGAAGAAGGAAATGTGACTTTGAAGCAAAATGCTAGACTGCTGCCTTTGAAAATGGAGGAAGGGGCCACCAGCCAAGGAATGCAAGCCATGAGCTCTAGAAGCTGGAAAAAGCAAAGAAATTGATTCTCCTAGGGAGCTTTGGAAAGAGTCAACTCCTTGGTGACACCTTAATTTTGGCCCAGTAGAAGTGACTCTAGAATTCTGGCCTCTGTAAAAGAATCAATGTGTGCTGTCTTAAGCCACAACGTTTGCAGTAATTTGTTACGGCAGGAAATTATGCCATACAAACAATGAGGGGACACAATTACTGTCACATGGGTGTTCCAGAAGACATTTGAATTTGGAGTTCAATAAAATTGCTGATGCTCAGAATATGAATCTGTTATTGACAAAGATGTTATTCTTATACAAGGGAGATATGCCAGGTACCTTTTTTCTTTAATGCTGAAAATCTATGAGTTGCAACATAGATGGAGGAAAAAATGCATTGGCACCAGAACTGATCAACATCATCTGTGGAATATACAGCAAAGAAGAACACTAAGAGAATTTAAAAGTTTCTCCTGAAAGATACAGCCCTTTCAAAGACAAGTTTCAGTCAACTGCTCTCAATTCAGTGCTAAAAGAAATAGGACAGATGCAAAAACAAATTGAAGCCACTGAGCATATGACATTTCAGTGGACTCTACAAAGAAATGAGCATGAATACGTGACTGCTGATCAACACTGGTTTATGCTGACTCTTAAGTGGAAAGGTACTCATATGCACTTTTAAAATTAAAGAAAAAATATTTCTTTATGACAAAACTAGATAAAAATAACACTATTTTATGTGACTTCATTAAGTAGTATATCTCAGTAATACATTCAAAATATTTCATAGTCAGAACCGAAGTATTCTAAAATAGTATGATTTTTTTTTAATATAGAGGATAAAACTAGGCTTTCCTTAAAAGGATCAAAACAATATAAATAACTCAATATAAGATCATTTCGTATTTTTCTTAATAGTTGCTTTTTCACCACTGAGGAAAATAGGTAACGATGCACTACTGCATATATTTTTAAGTGTAACCAAATATTTCAATAGAACGTGAAATTTTACAAAGCTGAATAAAACCAAAGACTGAATGTCATCCACCATTTATTCTAAGGAATATTCAGTCTTTCTGTTTTCAAGGGTGACAGGCTCACTGAAATACTCAAGCATTTGACCAAAAGCTAAAGTCTTTGCTGAAAGATCTCTACATAATTTAAAATGCATATTCCAACCAAAAAGTTCAGTTGTCTGACAATGCCACCATATGACAGTTGCCTTTTTCAATAGTTGATGTTTTCTAAAGTAGAAGCATAGAAGGAACAAGAGAAAAAAAAAAAACAATACATATGAGATGTGACCTATGGCTTCAGGTAGCTATAATTTAATTATATACATATTATTCAAAGACTAAAATGATATGGGTACAATGAGTAGCTAGTTCAGCACGCGCAGGGCAGGACAGTGCTGTCCCCCTCCACCAACACACACCAGGAACGCCAGGCAATCATCAAGAGTTGATCAAGTAGATGTTAACTGTCTCGCTAAAATAATAATTAGTCACAGCTGGCACCAGGGAACGGCAGCTCTCAATGGATAAAAAACACCTGAAACGTGATCAGCAGCCTCCCAATAAGAACTAAGGAGCTGGGCAACTGGGCTCAAACATACACATTAACAGGCAAAATGGTGAAGTTTAACTGGGTATGACATTCCACAAGGAAGAGAAGAACACCTCAAGTGAGCATGTATACAACTCTAGTAAACCTGCTGCACATACTCCCTCCCAAGTGATATCAGCCCACTGCACCGGCAGATGCCCACCCCAAAGGAAGAATCAGGGAGAAAAGACGTAAGACCCCAGAAACACCCCAATCTATAAAACCCCAAGTCAGTCAAACCGTGCACTTGATCTCTCAAGTCGCCCGCTTGGTTCTCTTCCAAGTGCACTTTGCTTCCTTTCATTCCTGCTCTAAAGCTTTTTAATAAACTTTCACTCCTCCTCTAAAATTTCCCTGTCTGTCCTTCTGCCTTGTGCCCCGAAGTCAAACTCTTCTGAGGAGGCAAGAATTGCAGTTGCCGCAGACTCGTGTAGATTTGCTGCTGGTAACAATATCATCCCACTAATTAAATAAAGTAAAAATGCTTTAACTTTATAAATTTTATGCTTGCATTTTTAGTCTATAAACTTTTTTATCTAAAATTGGTAATCTGTTTGTATATTTTAAAATATACATATTATATTATACAAAATTATATTGTATATTTTAAAATATACAAAAATGTATATCATATATTAAAAATATACAAAAAGTATGTTCACACAGAGAGGTTATTTTTCAAAAAAAATGAACACCTGCAGAACATTGAATACTTGTAGATTTCAGAATCTTTCATTTCTCTCCTATTTCCCTGTTTCTCATGGTATCTTGCCATCTATTCTGAGATGTGAGTTCCCTAACCTCTCATTCATTTGAAGTGCCAGTTGGTTACCTGCCCAGCTTGGTCCTTTGTTCTTTTAATTCTAAATTGTCTTCCTTGCATATTTTTCCAGAAATAATCAAAGCAATATTTCCAGTCCCACATGCTTTTCTAGAACTTTGCCACTCCCTGTCAAGAGGTATAGTCTATTCTATGTATTCTAAGTGATGCTGTATAACTTCCAAGACTAAGTCATAAAAGATTATTAAGTTTCCACCTGTCACTTGCTTTTGGGATACTTGCGGTTAGAACTCGCCAATCTCTGAGGAAATCTCAACTAGCCCATACAGAAAAACTATATAAAGAGACCCACATAGGGAGGATCTGAGACCTCTTTCAATAGTTATCATCAAACACTAGACATGGTAAGTGAGCAAGACTTTAGATCAGGGTATCCAATCTTTTGGCTTTTCTGGGCCACATTGGAAGAACAATCGTCTTGGGCCACACATAAAATACACCAACACTAACAATAACTGATACGCTAAAGAAAAAAAAAAATCACAAAAAAACCCTCATATTTAAATTAAGAAAGTTTACGAGTTTGTGTTGGGCTGCATTCAAAGCCATCCTGGGCTGCATGCAGCCCACAGGTTGGACAAGCTTGCTTTAGATTATTCCAGTCTCTTACGTCTGAGGTGCCCCAGATGACATAAAGTGCACCAGAAATGAGCTGTCTCCACTAGGCCTTGCCTAAACTGCAGTTTCATGAGCAAAATAAATGTTGTCAGTGTCTTAAGTCACTGAATTCAGAGGTTGTTGGTTATACCAGTAGTTCTCAACCTTTTTGGCATTAGGGATCAGTTTCACGGAAGACAATTTTTCCATGTACCAGGAGGAGGGCTGCAGATGGTTTGGGGATGAAACTGTTCCACTCAGATCATCAGGCATTGGATTCTCATAAGGAGCACCCAACTGAGATCCCTCACATGCACCGTTCACAATAAGGTTCATGCTCCTGTGAGAATTTAATGCTGCCACTGATCTGACAGAAGGCAGAGCTCAGGCAGTAATGCTCACTCACCAGCTGCTCACCTTCTGCTTTGCGGCTGGTTCCTAACAGGCAATGAACCATACTGGTTCACGGTCCGGGAGTTGGGGACCCCTGGGTTATACAGCCATAGTGTCCAGAACACAGTAAAGCGGTAACTTGAACTAAACCTTGGAAATAAGAAACTAAGTACTACTGTGGTATTATGACATATATATCATTTTATATAGACATATATGTCTTTTTTACATATATGTAAAAAAGACATATATGTCTATATAAAATGTATAAAATATATAAAATTTATAATTATATAAAATAATTATATATTTATAATTATATTTTATATTTTATATAATATATAAAATACTATAATTATATAAAAAATATATAAATAGACATACATATGTAAGTTCTCACTCATGGTTCCTGGCTCATAACTCTCATAGCCCTTGTTATAATGTTGGAGTGCTTTAGGCCTCAAGAGAAGGCCTCAGAAAACAGAATCTCTGTCTCTGTCTTTCTTTCTCTCTGACCTTCTCCTGCCTCTTTTCACCTGCTCCTTTTTATCCCCAAAGGAGAACTCTTACCCCACCTTTCAGTCTTGGAGTTGGCCACAAAGAAATTCTCTAACCTACCTTGTCTGATTGTAGGTTAAAAGATCCCCATTTCAGAAGGGGCCCTGCCCCATAGCCTGGAAGAAGGAATGCCACATAGAGAGGCCAAGAAGCCTTGCTGGGTTTCCTCATTCAGTCTATTACTCTTAGCTCATACTCTTTTTGTCTAATCATACTTCTATATGGTTGTTCATGCTTCAGTCATACCTATCTTATGAAGTCTCCATAAAAGGCCCAAATGAGCAGAGTATGGAGAGCTTCTGGAGAGCTGAGCATGTGGAGGTTCCTGGAAGATGGCAGTTCCCCGGAAAGGCATATTTCCATCTATATTTTTTTGTAGTATCCTTTATGATAATCCAATAAAATGTTAGTAAATGTTATCCTGAGTTCTAACCACCACTCTAGCAAATTAATTGAACCCAAAGAGGGGTCACGGGAACCCCAAGTTGAAGCCGGTCCATCAGAAATTCTGGAGTCCTGGACTTACAACTGATGTCTGAAAGTGGGGGCAGGGGCAGTCTTCTGGGACTGAGCCCTCAATCTGTGGGATCAGACACTATCTCCACGTAGACAGTGTCAGAATTGAACTGGAGGATACCCAGCTAGTGTCCACTACAGAACTGATTGCTTGCTTGCATATGGGGAAAGAAGCCATACTTATTTGGTCACAAAAGTCTTCTGTGTTGATTGTTGTGATATGAAAACAGAAAAAGAATACTCTGTGTTTTTTCCAGTCAGAGCTACCCAAACTCTTAATAACCTACCAGAGAAACAGCTGTTTTCGCTGGTCCTGGAAAATAAAACATCATGCATAATAACAAAAAGACATAATATCCATGCAAGACTAATATGAGAAGAAAAGAATGAAAATGTTTGAGGTTCTAGAAATATTTCAGGCATAATTGTCAACAATATTTGAAAATAAAATTCACAGAAAAAATAGGTTTAACCAAGCAAGCACCAAGTTTATGTACCTTTTGAAGGAATATAGGTCAGGAAATGTAGCAGAAAATAATTGGCATTTTCATCAAGAAGTATTCTAAAACCCTAGGTACAGCTTCTAAACTCCAGCCCTAGATGGACACAGTTAGTTGCAAGAGATAATGTTTATATGGGTGGACCAGCTCCACAGAGAACATCTGCTAACTATGTTCTTCACTGTTTTTTTGTACAGTCCTAAGTCACGTAGCCTTGTAGGGTCTGTGTGTCAATGTAACATTCTGCCAGCTGAGGTATAGTCCATAAATCAGGTGTTGTATATCAAGCAATAACAAAGTCCTGATACTGTTAACATTTCAAATCTGTATCAACTTGGTACAATTTCAGAAACTGTGTTGCAAGGAGTTAAGGTCACCTTCCAAGACATTCTTGGATGTGGAAAAAAAATGACCCAGACTATTGTTAAAACACACACACACACAGAGTAAAACCTTCTCCAACATAAAGCAAATAAATAAATCAATAATTGCATTATGTGATTAAAAAATCACAAATCTCACATTAAAAAATTCAAATAGAAACAGACAAAAAATAGGAAGGTGTGACAAAAGAGATGACCAAATGCCAGAAAGAAATTGAAGAAAAAGATAAAATCAGCTCAAAACTAAAAACATTAAAAAGGCCAGGAGCAGAGGCTTACACCTGTAACCCCAGCACTTTGGAAGGCCAAGGTGGGCGGATCACTTGAGCCCAGAAGTTCCAGACTAGCCTGGCCAAGATGGCGAAACCCAGTCTCTACAAAAAATACAAAAATTAACCAAGTGCGACGGCACGTGCCTGTAGTCTCAGCTACTCAGGAAGCTGAGGTGGAGGAATTTCTTGAGCCCAGGAGGTACAGGTTGTAGTGAGCCAAGATCATGTCACTGCACTCCAGCCTTGGTGACATAGCAAGACTCTGTCTCAAAAACTACAAAATTCCCAAGGGATAATAGATTAAAAATTGAAGGTATGGTAAGAGATACAGGGGATAAAAATAAAAGGAACCTTAGAATACAAAATGATATAAACATAGAGGCGAGAAAGAGACAAATATAGAAGAAAGGCAAAACGATACAACATACATACAAGTTAGGTCTCCCTATGAAGAAAAACAAAAGGATAGAACAAAGTATTTTAAATTATATCCAAATAAACCTTCCCAGAAATAAAAGGCATGAATCAATTTAGGAAGAGTGCACCATATACTTGAGAAAATGAACAACGATGGTCAACTCTACGACATATTATAAAGCAAGTATTAGACTTTAAACATGAATTTTTTAATCCTGTAAACTTCTTAGTAAAATGATTGTGTCACCTACAAATTTTTTTAAAGATCACGTTGCCAGCAGCATATATATATATATATATATTTAAAGCTAATAATGTAGCAATATTTTTTAAATGCAAGCGAAGACAGTGTGAATCAAGAATTTTATATCAAAGCAAGCTGTCCAAATGTAAAACTAAACATACAATAACTAAAAGATTATTATATTAACAAATCTTCCCTGGAACAATCTTTACCCAACCACAGTATTACTGGGGACACTTCTGTAAAACAATTAATGAAGAACATTTACAACATTTAATTGTAACTGTAATACCAAAACAAAGGCATAATACAAGAAGAAGACTGCCATGTAAATGGTATCTGTACAGGAAAAGGAGAAACAACAAAGTCTAACAGTAAAAGAAAGAAGTAGAACAAGCTAGCTATTTCCACTTGAGTAATATGGGGTAGTAGAAGGAAATGATTTAAGAAGGCAAACCAATTAGTAGAATCCTAAAGAGGAAAAGGGTCTAAAAGCAATACAAAAATATTAATATAAAGAAAAGCAGTATATAAAAAATGCATACCTTCCTAAATACCAAAAACATATCAAAAAAATTTAAAAATCGAAAAACAAATTAAATATTACATAGAATAGTATGACGGGGTAAGGTTAGACAGCAATCGTATCAATAAATGTAAATTCTTTACTCTCCTATTTAAATATTTTAGAATGGCTAACAAAGAAAAATCCAACGCTATTCTGTGCATAAAAAACATCTCAATCAATACAGTTTTGCAAAGCTAAAACTAAAGAATGGATAAATATATACTTGGCAAATGGAAAAAATAAGAAAATAGAGGTTGTGATCTTAATATTAAACAAAGGAAGTCCAATTCTGGCCCCAAAACAATTAATGAGACACAGAAAGACACTTCAGAATGCTAAAGGCCACAGTCCACAATGAAAACATAAAAAGATTATGTATGAATATATATACCAAATAAGCAACATAAATGCAAGAAGATAGTAACAGACTGATAAATAAGAGACTTTAACACCATTGTCATAAGAAGGTTAAGGGAACAAAATGATTAATAATGTATGATTTGTGAAGCTTTCTTTGCACCCCATAACAAAAACGCACCCTCTTTTCAAACGTGTATAAACATTAAATTACATGCCATAGAAACAAAAAACATATTTTATCTGGTGATCATGAAATAAAAACAAAATTTAATAAAAATTGTCTTTAAAGCAGTCCTTTCATCTGGAAATTCAGAAGCTTTTTATTAAACAATGCTTAGGTCAGCAGGAAAACTCAAATTACAATTGCAGAATTTCTATATAGAAAACAAAAGCAGTGATCAGACAAAAATTCACAGCCTTAGATTCTTATATCAATAAAAATGGAAAAATAAAAATACACAAATTATCAACTCAAAAAAGCTAGTCAAACAAGGTAAATAAAATTAGATATTAGTGAGGTTAAAAACTATCTTAAAAAAATCAATAAAATAAGTGACCAGAAAACATAATTTACAAAGCATAGATAGAAGAAATGTTTAAATGATGGTAAAAGGGAAAATTATCTTTAAACATGAAGAATTCCTTTTAATCACAAAATCTACTTTTAATAACTCCAAGTCAAATTAATTTGACAACCCAAATGAAATGGACAATTCCTTTAAAAATTACAGCCTACCTCTTTGAACTTAGTGGAAATAAAAAGTTTAAAGAAGCAACACTCTCAAGATATATCAAAAGAGAATATAGAACTGAAACAATAAATAGGCAAATCACGATAGAAGATTATAACACATGTATTTGACAATAGAACAGGCTGACAAAATATCAGTGAGAATACAGTTTACTTGAGCAATATTATTAAAATTGAGCTAATGAACAAATGAAAATTCCACTCCAAATATTTCAAACATGCATTCTTTTTGCACCTGGAATGTGTATGGGTATTGACTACACAAGGACCAATAAAGGAGTCTCAAAACGTTAAAGGATTAAGATCTACAATAACATTTTAAACCACAGTGCACTAATTTGAAAATACAGTAACAAGAAGATAATCAGACATCCCTGTGTTTTGAAACCTATTAAAAAATAGGTTAAAGAAGAAATAACAGAAAATAGAAAATATTATGAAAGGAATAGAACAAGAAGCTGCCTAATCGAATTTTTAGATATTTCGAAAGCAATAATCAGAGAGAAAATGTTGTCTTAAATATATACATTGGTTTAAAAAAAGACAAAAGTCAATGAACTAAGCATCCCTCTTAAAAAGTTAGAAAAAATAATAAAATACACCCAAAGATACTAGAAAATAAAGAGAAATAAATGGAAGTCAATCAAGTAGAAAATAAAAATAGTATAGAGGAAAAAAAGCTGAAAGTTCTGTGAAGAGACTACTAGGACTGACAAGCATCTGGCAAGGTCAATCAAGTAAAAGAAAAATAATATACGGATTGGAAAGGTGGGCATACTACAGATGCTGCAGGCATATAAAGTGTGGTAAAATAATTTTATTAACAACTACACTGAAAATTTAAACAAAATGGGCTAATTCCCATAAAAATATCACTTGCCAAAATTAACTCAATAAGGAATGGAAAATCTAAACAGTCTTAAAATGTAAGTATTAAAAACAAATTGAATCAGCAGTATAAAATGTTTTCATGAAGACAACTTTTAGGCTCGGGGAGGTTTACCGGCAAGTTCAACCAGCATTGAAGATACAAAAAGTTTCAAGCTTTCACAAACTGTTCCAGGGGAAACACTCCCCTACCCACTTTACCAGATTAAAATAATTTTAATGCCAAATCCAACAAGAACAATACAAAAGGAAATATTACAGGCCTATTTTAAATCATTATCAACACCGGTGCAAAAATCCTGAACCAAATATTAGCAAAACTAATTCAGCATTACATAAAGAAGATAATATATCCTAACCAAGTTATACCCAAGTTATACATACCCCAGGAAATGTAAGGTTGGTTTAATTAAAAAAAAAATCAATTAACAGATTAAAGAAAAAATCATGTCATTATCTCAATAGGTACAGAACAACTATTTCACAAAAATTAAGCACCAATTGTGTATTAGTCCGACTGGTTAGTTAAAGGAGGTTTAATTGACTCACTTCTGAAAGGCTGGAGAGGCCTCAGGAAAACTACAATCATGACGCAAGGCAAAGAAGAAACAGGCACCTTCTTCTCGAGGCGGCAGGAGCGCGAGAAAAGCGGAGGAGGAACTTCCAAACACTTATACAACCATCAGATCTCGTGAGAACTCACTCACTATTAGGAGAGCAGCATGGGGAAACCACCCCCATAATCCAATCATCTCCCTCCTGCCACACCTGGGGACTTCAAATCAAGATGAGATTTAAATGGAGACACAGAGTCAAACCATATCAAATCGATAATTTTAAAATTTAGTCTAATTTCTTAGCAAGAACTTCCTTAACCTGATCATGGGTACCTGCAATGACAAAACTACAGAATACACTGAATGTTGAGATGCTAAAGCTGTTCCTTGAACATCAACAAGGTGCTCCATTCTCTTCCCAAGGAGAGAAACTGCTCGTCTTTCTCTGTACTTTCTCCATTACTGATTTCACCCAATCACATGCCATATTACTGTAAGTAAACAATAATACCAATGTATATCTGTAATCCAGACTCCTCCCCAGGCTTCCATACTGATATATCAAACTACTTACTAGAAATACACTTGGATGTCCGTTTTAGTGTGTCCGAAATATGACTTCAGTCTCCTCATCACTGCAACACCACCCACTAACAGCAGACCTGCTCCACCTGCCGTCTACACAATCAGACCGTTTCGCCTCACCTCAATTACTACCACCTGGACCCACACCAACAGCCTCTCTCTGTATTGCAATAGCCTCTTAATTGGTCTCCTTGCTTCTGGCATTGCCTCTCAACAGTAATCAAGAGGACAAAGTGATCCTGGGACAATGTCAGTCAGAGCATGTCCTGTGACTCCCCATTACAATCAGAGTAAAAACCAAAGGAAATTTTATTCCACTAGGCTCTGCATGATACTTACCCCTTTCTCCCAGAATTCACCTTCAACTTAATCTCCTACCATTTTATCCACTTGTTCACTCTGCTACAACCACATTAGCCTCCTTGCTGTTTCTTAAAAATACCTGGCATGCTTCCATCTTGGGGCTTTTCAGGTCTGGCTTCCTCTGCCTGGATGCCTTTCCCTAAATATTCAAATGTGTCACTTCTCAAATGTTTGCTTAAATATCATTCAAGTGAGGCCTATCCTGACCTCGCTAAGATTTCAATAACGTCCCAATACTCTGTATTATTTTTGTACAAGCTAATATAAAAATGTATTTATATGCCATTGCTATTTTGTTCTTTACTAGAATGTTAGTTTTATACAGAGAAATGTTTTTTGTTATCTTGTTTAGAGGCATACTTGCAGTTCCTAGAACTTTATCCAGCACAAAATAGGCACACAGTAAATATTTACAAAATCAATACATGAATGAGTGTGCAAAGCAAAGGCGCTTTGGATCACATACAAAAATTATTTCACCTAAAATTCTGAGTCGAGGTTTTTAAATTTCTGATAATCCTTGCTAGTCATCTCATTACATTTCTGACATCTGCAGTGCATCCCAAAAATCAGGCTAATAGAATAATGAAGGTAATAAATTTCTGTATTGATTTCAAGGCTTTTAAAAATTGAGTTCAACACTAAATCCATGTGTCATAAGATAAATGAAAATTATATGTTAAAAAATAAAAAATTTAAAAAATGGCTGGACACAGTGGCTCACGACTATAATCCCAGCCCTTTGGGAGGCTAAGGCGGGCAAATCACTGGAGGTCAGGAGTTCGAGACCAGCCTGGACAACATGGTGAAACCCCATCTCTGCCAAAAAATAAAAATAAAAATTAGCCGGGTGTGGCATGAGACTATAGTCCCAGCTACTCAGGAGGCTGAGGTGGGAGAATTGCTTGAACTCCAGGGGGCAGAGACTGCAGTGAGCTGAGATTGCACCACTGCACTCCAGCCTAGGCAACAAAGTGAAACCTTGTCTCAAAAAAAAAAAAAAAAAAATTAAAAAGTATTCTAGGCAAACCTTAAAGTTATTATTGCTCTCTATTGTCCTTTTTCCTTCTATTATTTATTGGTTGGGAAAAAAAAACTTTCTAAGACATGAAGTGCTCTAAAATCTAGTGTCCTATAGAATTCCCCTTAACAGAGATTAAATCCTCTTTTCTCATCAAAAGTAATATTTCATTCTTTAATGTTATGGGATATTTTATTGAGTTATTTCTAAACAGTGAAATGCACAGAGTTTAACTGGATAGTTCAGGCAGTTTTTAAAAATGTAAACATATGTGTAACCCAAATCCCTTTCAAAGTACAGAACTCTTCAACCCAGAAAGTTCCTTAGAATACCCTTCCACTGAACCCCCGCTGCGGTTCTGATTTCTTACACCAATGGCTAGCTTTGCCTGTTCTAGCATGTATTCTTCTGTGTCTACATTTCTTCACTTACTATGTTTTTGAAATTCATCCACGCCATTGCTTGTATCAGTAGTACATTCATTTTTATTAGTAGAATTCACTGAATATTCCACAATTATTTTACCTATTGTCCTATTGGTAGATTTTCTTTCTAGTTTGGGGCTATTTTGAATAAAGCTACGTGGTCATTCTTTCTTTTTTAATAGCTTTATTAAAATAAAAGTAACACACTATACTATTCATCCATTTAATGGGGAATTTGCACCCAGTGTGCAATCCAGTGGTTTTCAGCATATTCAGAATTGTGCAATCATCACCATAATCAAGTTTAGAAGAACATTTCACTCTTCCAAAAGAAGCCTCATACCTATTAGCAGTCACTTCCCATTCCCTTCCCCAATACCCCCACCACATTCCCACTGCTCTGGGTCCTTGTAACCACTAATCTACTTTCTATCTCTATAGCTTTACCTATTTTGAATACCTAATATAAATGTAATCATATAATATGTAATCTTTTGTGACTGGTTTATTTCACTTAGCAAAATGTTTTCAAGGTTCCTCCATGTTACAGCATGTATCGGTACTTCATTCCTTTTTATGATCATGTAATATTCCATTATCCGGATATAACACATTTTATTTGTCTATTCATCCTCGAATATAGAATATTGTGTGTTCCAAGTTTTGACTATTCTGAAAAATGCTGCTATGAACAATTGCCTGCAGGGTTTTCTCCTTAAAATTTTTTTTTAATTTTTTTATTTCCATAGGTTATTGAGGAACAGTGGTGTTTAGTCACTTGGGAAAGTTCTTTTGTGGTGATTTGTGAGATTTTGGTGCACCCATCACCCAAGCAGTATACAAGTTTTTCTGTGGAACTATTTTCTTATTTCTCTTGAAAAGATACCTAAGAGCAGAACTACTAGGCCATAAGGTAACCCTAAGTTTAACATTTTTAGGAACCACCATACTCTTCTCCAAAGTGGCTGCACCATTTCACATTCCCACCAGCAATGTAAAATGGTACCAATTTATCCATAATCTTGCTATTGTCTGTCTTTTTTATTATAGCCACCCTACTGGGCATGAAATTGTATCTTATCATGGTTTTCATTTGCACTTTCCCTAATGACTGATGATATTGAGCATCTTTTCATGTCTGTTAGCCATGTGCACATAGTCTTTGAAAAGACATCTATTCAAATCCTTTGCCCACTTTTAATTGGGTTACTTACCTTTTCATTACTGTGTTGTAAGAGTTCTTTATACATTCTGTACAAAAATCCTGTATCAAATATATGCTTTGGAAATTGCATAGTGTATGGGTTATCTTTTTACCTTCTTAATAGCATTTAAGCAAAAAAGTTATTAATTTTGGTGAATCCACTTTATCTATATTATTGTTGTTGCTTGTATTTTTGGTGTCATAACTAAGAAACCATTTCCTAACTGAAGCTTATAAATATTTAGTCCTCTTTTCTTGTAAAGGTTTTATTCTTTTGATCCTTACATTTAAGCTGGTGATCCATTTTGAGTTCATTTGTGTGTATGGGTTGAGGCAGCTGACTAAATTCTCTGCCTGTGGATATCCCATTTCCCAGAATCACTTAATACGATTCTTTCCCCCATTGAATGACACAGGTACGTTTGTTGAAATCAGTTGACTAAAAACGTAAAGGTTTACTTCTGGACTCTCAATTTTATTCTGTTAATCTATGTGCCTATAATTATTCTAGTGTCACACTATGTTGATTACTGTAACTTTACAATAAGTGTTGAAATCATAAAACATGAGTACTCCAACTTCGTTCCTCTTTTTCAAGATTGCTTTGGCTATTCTGGGTCCCTTAAGTTTCCACACAAATTTTGGATTACCTTGTCAATTTCTGTCCCCCAAAACAGCAGCTGGGATTTGATTAGGTTCCATTGAATCTGTAGAAGAATATTGCCATCTTATAAAATTTAAGTCTTCCACTTTTTCAGCATAGATTTCTTTCTATCTATTTGGATCTCTTAAAATTCCTTTCAACAATGTGTGGTAGTATTTAAAGTATAAGTCTTAAACTTCTTTTGTTAAATTTATTCCTAAGCATTTCATTCCATTTTATAGTATTGTAAATGGAATATTTTCATTTCATTTTCAGATTGTTCACTGCGAGTACATAAAAATACAGCTGATTTTTGCATCTTGATGTTTTAGCTCACAACCTTGCTAAACTTGTTTATTAGTTCTAATAGATTTTTAATGAGGTTTTAGTATACTCTGTCTATAATATCATATCATCTGAAAACATAGTTTTACTTCTTCCTTTCCAATATGGATATTAGGTGCATTTTGTTTGCATAACTCTATTTGTGGGGATACGCTTTTGCTTTTCTTGCTTAAGTACTTAAAAGTGGATTGCTAGGGCATACGGTGAGTATTGTTAACTTTATAATAAGCTGCTAAACTAGTTTCCAAAATGTGTTCTATTTTGTTTTATTTTCATTTTAGACCTACAATGTATAAGAGTTCTTGTTGCTCCATATACTCCCCAACATTTGGTATGGTCTTTTATGCTGCTGTTAGCCATCTCAACATTAGTGTGCATCAGTGTGTAGTGATATATCATAGTGATTTTAGTTTGGATTTCTCTCATGATCAATAATGCTAAACTCTTTTTCATGGACTAATTGGCCATTTGCTTAGCTTTCTTGGTGAAGAGTCTATTCAAATCTTTTATCCATTTTTTAGGAGGATCGGAAATATTTTTGTTATTAAATTATAAATTGTTTATGTAATCAAAATAAAAATTATGTTTTGGTCAGGTGCGGTGGCTCACGCCTGTAATCCCAACATTTTGGGAGGCCAAAGCGGGCGGATCACGAGATCAGGAGATGGAGACCATCCTGGCTAACACGGTGAAACCCCGTCTCTAATAAAAATATAAAAAAATTAGCCGGGCGTGGTAGTGGGCACCTGTAGTCCCAGCTACTGGGGAGGCTGAGGCAGGAGAATGGCGTGAATCCGGGAGGCGGAGCTTGCAGTGAGCTGAGATTGAGCCATTGCACAACAGCGTGGGTGATAGAGCGGGACTCTGTCTCAAAAAAAAAAAAAATTATTGTTTACATTTCTATATTGAAGATACTTTATGTTAATCTGTGGCTTTCGTGTACATTTCCTTAATGATGTCTTTTGATGAGCAAAACTTTTCAATGTTGATAAAGTCCAATTTATTACTTTTATCTTATAAGGTGAGGGCTTTCTGAGTTCTGTCAAGAAAATTTCTAGGTCATCAAATATTCTTCCATGTTTTATTTTATAACCCTTATAGTTTTGCACTTCATGTTTAGGTTTATGATTCATATCAAATTAATTCTTATAAATGCTATGATATAGGAATTGTGGCAGTTTTTCCGTATGGATATCCAGTTGTCCCGTCACTATTTGTTGAAAAATTGTCCTATCCTCCACAGAATTAATATGGTGGCTTTGTCAAAAGTCATTATAGCACAAATTCAAGATTCTCTGTTTGTTATTGGAACAGATTTCAGTAATATATTTGTTTTTATATCAATACCATCTTGCTTATTATAACTTTATAACAATCTAAAATAAGGTAGTGAAAATATTCAAACTTTGGTGTTTTGTTTTGTTTCTCTTAGTCTCGTAAAACTTTATCTTTTTAATTGACATATAATTGTACATATTTATGGAGTACAGTGTGATGTTTTGATACATTTATACATTGTATAATGATCAAATCAAGGTAAATAATTAGCATAACCACCATCCCAAAAACTTGCCATCTCTTTGTGGTAAAAACATTCCAAATCTTCTCTTTAACTATTTTGAAATGTACAGTACATTATCATTGTATTGTGACCCTGCTATGCAATAGAACATCGGAACTTATTTCTCCTACGTAACTCGGACTTTATACCCATTGACCAACCTCTTCCCACTCTCCTTCCCCTTCTCTCAAAAAACAAATAATCTGATGGTTTTTCAATGGGCAAAAGATCTAACTAGACATTGCTTTTTAAAAACTTTTATTTTAAGTTAAGGTAAACTCATGTCACAGGGGGTTTGTTGTATAAATTATTTCATCGCCCAGGTATTAAGTCCAGTACACAATAGTTACTTTTCCTGATCTCCTCCCTCCCGTCACCCTCCACTAGATCCCAGTGTCTGTTGTTCCCCTCTATGTGTCCATGTGTTCTCATCATTTAGCTCTCAGTTATAAATGAAAACAGGCAGTACTTGCTTTTCTGTTCCTGCATTAGTTTGCTAAGGACAAAGGCCTCCAGCTCCATCCCTTAGGAGGGACATGATCTCATTCTTTCTTATGGTTGCGTGGCATTCTATGGTATATATGTACCACATTTTCTTTATCCAGTCTACTATTGATGGGCACTTACATTGATTCCATGTCTTTGCTATTGTGAATAGTGCTGCAATGGAAATTTGTGTGCATGTGTCTTTATGACAGAACAATTTATATTCCTTTAGGTATATAAGATAGCGTCAGACTAGTTTCCACATTTTGGAAACTGATTCAGCTTTGGAGCTTGTTATTGATCTGCTCACAGATTTCACATTTTGGAAATTAGTTTGGCAACAGCTTATATACCCAAAGGATTATTGGGTCAAATTGTAATTCTGTTTTTAGGCCTTTGAGGAATTGCCACCCGGCTTTCCACAATGGTTGAACTAGTTTACACTCCTACCAACAGTGTATAAGTATTCCTTTTTCTCCACAACCTCACCAGAACCTATTTTTTTTACTTTTAATAATAGCCATTCTGGCTGGTGTGAGATGGTGTATCATTGTTGGCCATGTGTGTTTCCTTTTGAAAATGTCTCTGCATGTCCTTTGCCCACTTTCTAATGAGGTTGGGTTTGTTGCTTATAAATTGGTGTAAGTTCATTATAAATGCTGGATACTAGACTTTTGTCAGATGCATAGTTTGCAAAAGTTTTCTCCCATTCTGTAGGTTGTATGTTTACTCTGTTGACAGTTTTTTAGCCATGCAGAGCTCTTAGTTTACTTATATGCCATTTGTCAATTTTTGCTTTTGTTGCAATTATTTTTGGTGTCTTCCTCAGAAATCTGTTTGTTCCTATGTCCAGGATAGTATTGTATAGGTTGTCTTCCAGGGTTTTTATAGTTTTGGATTTTACATTTAAGTCTTTAATCCATCTCTAGTTGACTTTTTATATAGTATAAGGAAGAGGTCCACTTCCAATTTTCTGCATATGGCTAGCCAGTTGTCTCAGCACCACTTATTGAATAGGAAGTCCATTCCCTGTTGCTTGATTTGTCAGCTTTGTTGAAGATCAGGTGATTGTAGGTGCATGATCCTATTTCTGGGCCCTCTATTCTGTTCCACTGATTTATGTGTCTGTTTTTGTACCAGTACCATGCTGTTTTGATTACTGTAGTCTTGTAGTATAGTTTTAAGTCAGGTAGTGTTATGCCTCCAGCTCTGTTCTTTTTGCTTACAAGTGCCTTGGCTAGGCTGGGCGCAGTGGCTCACACCTGTAATCCCAGCACTTTGGGAGGCCAAGGCAGGTGGATCACAAGGTTAGGAGATCAAGACCATCCTGGCTAATACAGTGAAACCCTGTCTCTACTAAAAATACAAAAATATTAGCCAGCCGTAGTGGAGGGCACCTGTAGTCCCAGTAACTCGGGAGGCTGAGGCAGGAGAATGGCATGAATCCAGGAGGTGGAGCTTGCAGTGAGCCGAGATCATGCCACTGCACTCCAGCCTGGGTAACAGAGTGAGACTCCATCTCAAAAAAAAAACGGAAAAAGAAAAAGAAAGAAAAAAAGAATTGCCTTGGCTATTTGGGCTCTTTTTTGTTTCATATGAATTTTAGAATACTTTTTTCTAGTTCTGTGAAGAATATCATTGGCAGTTTGATAGGAATCTATAAATTGCTTTGGGCAGAATGACCATTTTAACAATATTGATTCTTCCTATCCATGAACCTGAAATCTTTTTCCATTTGTTTGTGTCATCTCTGATTTCTTTAAGCAGGGTTTTGTAGTTCTCCCTGTAGAGATCTTTCAACTTACTGGTTACTTGTATTCCTAGGTATTTTATTCTTCTTGTGGCAATTGTGAATAGGACTGCATTTC
Organism: Colobus angolensis palliatus; assembly: GCF_000951035.1. NCBI lineage: Eukaryota > Metazoa > Chordata > Mammalia > Primates > Cercopithecidae > Colobus > Colobus angolensis. The sequence continues at coordinate 1,111,481 of NW_012116366.1, forward strand.
TGATTTGACTTTCAGCTTTACTGTTGTTGGTGTACAGGAATGCTAGTGATTTTTGTACATTGACTTTGTATACTGAGAGTTTGCTGAAGTTTTGTTCAGCTCAAGGAGTTTTGGGGCCAAGATTATGAGACTTTCTAGATATAAAATTATGTCATCTGCAAACAGGGATAGTTTAACTTCCTCTCTTCCTATTTGGATGCCCTTTATTTCTTTCTCTTGCCTCATTGCTCTGGCCAGGACTTTCAGTACTATGTTGAATAGAAGTGGTAAGAGAGGACATCCTTGTCTTGCGTAGGTTTTCAAGGAGAATGCTTCCAGTTTCTGGCCATTCAGTATGTTGCCAGCTGTGGGTTTATCATAGATGGCTCTTATTATTTTGAGGTATGTTCTCTCAATACCTAGTTTATTGAGATTGTTTATTTTTAATATGAAGAGGTGTTCAATTTTATCAAAAGCCTTTTCTGCATCTATTGAAATAATCATGTGGTTTTTGTCTTTAGTGCTGTTTATGTGATGAATCACATTTATTTTTGTGTATGTTTAACCAAGCTTGCATCCCAGGGAAAAAATATACTTGATTGTGGTGGATAAACTTTTTAATGTGCTGTTGGATTCCATTTGCCAGTATTTTGCTGAGGATTTTTGCATCTATGTTCATTAAAGATATTGGTCTGGAGTTTTATTTTTGTTGTTGTTGTGCCAGGTTTTGGTATCAAGATAATGCTGGCCTCATAGAATGAGTTAGGAGAAGTCCCTCTTCAATTTTTTTGAATAGTCTCAGTAGGAATAGTACCAGGTCTCCTTTGTAAATCTAGCAGAATTTGGCTACGAATCTGCCTGGTCGTGGGCTTTTTGGGGGTGGCAGGCTATTTATTACAGATTGAGTTGCAGAGCTTGTTATTGGTCGTTTCAGGGGCTCATTTTCTTCCTGGCTCAGTCTTGGGAGAGTGTGTGAACATTTCTTAAAACAAGACATACAAATAATCTACAGTACAGGGATATGAAAAAATACAAAGCATCACTAATCATCAGGGAACAGCAAATCAAAACCAAATAGAATATCACCTTACCCCAGTTAGAATTACTGTTACAAAAAGACATAACAACAAATGCTGGCAAGGATGTCAGTGAGAAAGTAAATTAGTATAGCCATTATAAACAACATTATGGTGATTTCTCAAAAAATTAAAAATAGAACTAATGCATATATATCCTAAAGAAAGGAAATCAGTTTATTGAAGAGATATCTGCACTCCAGTGTTTATTGCAGTACCATTCACAAGCCGAAATATGAGATTGTCTATTAATGAACAAATGGATTTTTTAAATGTGGTATATATACACTGGAATATTATTCAGCCGTAAAAAGAATGAAATCCTATCATTTTCAGCAACATGAATGGAACTGGAAATCATTACGTTAAGTGAAATAAGCTAGACACAGAAAGACAAAGATTGCATGTTCTCACTCACGTGTGAGAGCTAAAAATGTGGATGTCGTGCAGGTAGAGAGTGGAATGGTGGTTACTGGAGGCTAAGAATGGAAGGGGGAAATGGAAGATGAAGAGAAGTTGGTTAATGGATATAAAAATATAGCTAGATAGAAGAAATAAGTTCTAATATTTGATAGTACAATAGCCAGACTATAGTAAACAATAATTTATTGTATATTTCAAAATAGCTAGAAGAGAAGAACTGTAATGTTCCCCACACAAAGAAAAAATAAATGTTTGAGGTGATTAATATCCTGTTACCCTGATTTGATCATTACACATTGTATACATATATCAAATCACAAGTTCCCCAAAAATATGTATAACTATTATATATCAGTAAAAAATAGAACTACCACATGATCCAACAACCCCATCACTGAGGATATATTCAAAGGAAATAAAATCAGTAGGTAAAAGAGATATCTGCACTCCCATGTTTATTGCAGCACTATTCACAATAGCCAAGATATGGAATCAGCCTAAGTGTCTATCAACAGATGAATGGAATTTTAAAATTTGGTACATATACATAATGAAATGCTATTCAGCTATAAAAAGATTCACAAAAAATATATATATTCCACCCTCTACTAGAATGTTATAAAATTTAAAAAGGCTTTTATTTGCAACAATATGGATGAACCTAGAAGACATTATATTAAGTAAAATAAGCCCAGCATAGATGGACAAATACAGCATGATCTCACTCATATGTGGAATCTGAAAAAGCTTATCTGATAGAAAGAGAATAGAATTATGATTCTTAAACTTTGTTTTCTTAAAATAGTTTTAGATATTCTAGTTTTATGCATTTAGGAATAAATTTTAGAATTGATTTGTCCATCTGAGCAACAAAACATCTGCTGAGATTTCGATTGAGATTGCATTAAATCTAGAAATTAGTTTGTAGGTAATTAACATCTTAACACCACAGATTTTTTCCACACCATAAATATGGTGTAACTTTCTACTTATTTCGATATTTATCTCAAAAATTCATAGATTTTATTGTAAAGGTTTTGTACATCTTTAATTTATCCCTAAGTATTACATTTTTCTTGCTATTGTAAATGGAATTAATGTTTACTTCTTTTTCATTTATGAAACTTACATTCTAGTAGAATAAGGAATAAGATAACCATAGTATACAAATACAATTTAATGTTGTCTATTTTATTTTTTTAGCTCACTTTTTTGTGAATAGAGACAATTTTACTTTTTTCTTTCCAATCTTGATGACTTTTCTATATTTTGCTTTTTATATTGGCTAGAACCTTCAAAAAATATGGAATCAAAATGATGAGATCACACATCCTTGCTTTTTTCCTGAACTTAGGGGAAATCATTTGGTCTTCAGTAAGTATAATATTAGCCATAGGATTTTCATAAACGTCCTTCATTAAGTTTCCTTCTATTCCTACTTTTCAGTGTGTGTGTGTGTTTTTATCATGAATTAGTGTTGAATTTTGTCAAGTGATTATCTTTTGTGAATTTTGAGATGATCACATTTTACTCCTACAGTCTTTCAATGTGGTAAATTTTACTAATTAGTTTTTGAATATTAAACCAATCTTGCATTCATTAGATTAAACCCTCTTGGTCAGGATGCATTATCCATTCAATATGCTAATATATGATGAGTTTTTGCATATATTAATGAGAAAATGGGTTTATAATTTTCTTGTCTTGCAATGTTCTCTTGTATTATTGGTAGATACTAGGGTTAAGTTGATCTCTCAAAATGTGTTCTTCTTTTCTAATTTCTATTTTTCTATTTTCTGAAGGACTCTGTATAATTTTAATATGATTTCTTTCCTAAAGGCCTGGAAGAGTCAGTGCAGACTTTTAGTTCCTTGATAAGTTACCGCTGTTTGTACTCTACTTCCCTGTGCCATAATCCAAAAAAGTGACCCAGGCAGAAGTTGGACTCATCTTAAGGGATTATATTCTCACAAGGCTCAAAGTCCTGCACTGCCTTTGAAACACTTGTTTCAGAGATTTTGTCCAATCTTATAATTGTTGATGGTGGTGGGATAGGTGCAGCAGTAGAGCACTTTATCACAGCCAGTAGTAGATGCTCGTCAGGATGTTTGAATTTTTATTTAATTTTTTAAATAACTAATATAATCTCATAGTTAAAAATTGTTAAATGATAAAGGACGCCCAATCCAATAGTCAGGTTTGTTCAGCATCTGTGCCAGTCTTCTATACTGCATAGAATAGAAAACGTAGGAATATTTAAACACATTCTTGAAGCTTGGATTCTAGATATGAATTAGATTCTGTCTATCCCATATACTGTTACGAAAATTGCATTTGGAACTAGGACATGTGGAGAGAGAGAGACCATAGGAATATTCTTGATGGGAATGGTAGTAGCTGATTTCTTGATTGTAAAATGAAGGTAAGGTATTCCTGTAGCAAACAGTGGCACTCTCAGTTTCTGATCTCTGTATTAAACCAAATTGGTATGATTCTGGAACCAGAGTAGAGTCTAAAGTTATCTAATTCCCAGTTTCTCAGTAATCAAAGACATAATATTTCCCTTAGGTGCTCTCCTGGGAGTTTCACCTGGAAGCCTAGTCTAGAGTTTATCTGTATTTTTTAAATGTTGATTATCTGCAGCAAGCCCCAGATAATAGCCTGATTTCTCCTGAGGTGGTTCTTCCACATCTTGTTCATGTGGTGTATGTCTGAAATAAGCAAAGGAGATAATAAATCAGGTAAGAAATATTGATTCACCTCTAATTTTACAAAAATTGCTAAGGACTATCATTTCCTATGCCTGGTTTGTCAAGTTGATGATGTAGAAAATACTGTAAGAATTATGACAAGTCTAGGTCCTTGAGACCTCCCCTAAACTTACAAATGAGTTTAATATTCTAAGGTAAATTGATATGACTATTATCAAGTGATAGTATGTTTAATCTCCGCATTCACAGAATACCATCCTTAAAGGAAAGGTGGTTTTATTGCAATGACAAAAGGATCGCCCGTTTTTGTTTCTATTATACTGAACCATCTCACAGATCAGATTGGGGAAAAAAAGTGAGTCCATTCTTTTTTAATTGATATATCATAATTGTACATATTTTGGGGGTACATGTTATATTTGATACAGGTATGCAGGGTATTATGATCAAATCAGGGTATTTGGAATATCTATCACCTCAAACATTTATCTTTGTGTTAAGAACATTGCAATTCTTCTAGCTGCTTTGAAAAAATATAATAAATGAGTGTTAACTACAGTCTCCCTACTGTACTATAAAATACTAGAACTTATTTATTCTATCTAATGTATTTTTGTACCCATTAACCAGATTCTCTTCATCGCCCACTCCCCTCTGCCCTTCTCAGCCTCTGGTAGCCACCAGTCTACTCTCTACCTGCATGAGATCTACTTCTTCAGCTCCCACATTTAATGAGAACATTCAATACTTGTTTTGCTGTGCCTGGTTATTTTACTTAACATAATGACTTTCAGTTCCATCCATGTTGCTGCAAATGACAGGATTTTATTCTTTTAATGGCTGAATAATATTCCATTGTGTGTATATACCACATTTTTATAATCCATTCATTTGTTGATAGACATTTCAACATCTTGGCCATCGTGAGTAGTGCTGCAATAAACGTGGGAATGCGGATAGCTCTTTGATATACTGTTTTCCCTTCTTTTGGATATATAACCAGCAGTGAGATTGCTGGATCACATGGTAGTTCTATTTTTTGTTTTCTGAAGAGCTGCCACATTTTCTATAATGACTGTACTACTTTACATTCCCACCAAAAGTGTTTGAATGTTCTTCTTCCTGGTCATCCTTGCCAGCATTTATTTTTTGTCTTTTTAATAATACCCATTTCACTAGGGTGAGATAATATCTCAATGTAGTCTTGATTTGCATGTCCCTGGTGATTAGTGATGTTAAGCATTTTTTCATATAGCTTTTGGCAATTTGTATGTCTTCTTTTCAGAAATGTTTATTCAGGTTTTTGCCTGTATTTAAATTAGATTTTTGTTGTTGTTGTTGTTGTTGTTGTTAAGTTCTTTATTTATTCTGGTTATTAATCCTTTGTTAAATGAACAGTTTGCAAATATTTTGCCTCATTCTGTAGGTTGTATTTTCACTTTGTTAATTATTTCCTTTGTTGTACAGAAGCTTTTTAGCTTGATGTAATCCCATTCATCTATTTTTTTTTTCTTTTCTTGCCTGTGCTTTTGAGATCCTACCTAAAAATCTTTATCCAGACCAATGTCCTGTAGCATTTCCCCCCTGTTTTCTTCTAGTAATTTCATAGTTTCAAGCCTTAAATTTAAGTCTTTAGTCCATTTTGATTTGATTTTGGTATATGGTGAGGGACAGGGGTCTGGTTTTACCATTCTGCATATGGACATCCAGTTTTCCCAGCACCATTTATTAAAGTGTATGCCCTTTCCCAGATGTATGTTCTTAGTGCCATTGTTGAAAATGAGTTGACTGTAGATGCATGGCTTTATTTCTGGGTTCTTTAATCTGTTTCATTGGTCTATATATCTGTTTTTATGTCAGTACCGTGCTGTTTTGGTTACTATAGCTCTGTAGTACAATTTGGAGTCAGCTATAATGTGATTCCTTTAGTTTTGTTCTTTCTGGTCAGGATGGCTTTGGTTATTCTGAGTCTTCTATGGTTCTATATAAGTTTTAGGATTATTTTTTCCATTTATATGAAGAATGTCATTGGTATTTTGATAGGGGTTGCATTGAGTCTGTAGATTGCATCCCTGGGATGAATCCTACTTGATCACAGTGAATGATTTTTTTTTTATGTGTTGTTGAATTTTGTTTGCTAGTATTTTGTGGAGGATTTCTGCACCTATGTTCATCAGGGATTTTGCCTTTTGTTTTCCTTTTTGGTTGTGTCTTTGGTTTTCGTAATAAGGTCAATTTGTTAATGTATAAAAATTCTTGTACTATCCATATCATCTTCATATTGCAGGAGCAGTTAAGAGGAAATAAAGTATTTTAATGAGTAAATTTTCTAAAATTTCTGGCAATGTCACTTTATCTTGGTCTGAAGATTAGATTTACACAAATTTAATGACCTGAAGAGCCAGACCAAATTGGAAACCTGAATTTTACTCAAACAATAGAGTAGGCCTAAGAAATCTTTTGCATGTACCCTAAAAATCCTTCCATTACAGCTGCCTGATAATAACAGCACTTCATACTGTCAAGCTCTTATAAATATGTCTTGGTCTTATTATTAATAGGCCAAACCTGCCTTTGCAAAGAGTCAAACCCACCCAACTCCCAAACTTTAACCTGGATACTGAGACCCCAAATCAAGAGGCATGTATTAAAAAGTCTCATTTAATCCTTTCAGAATTAAACCACACCAAGTGTTCTTAACAACTCACACTGCCATAAATTGCCATAGAGAGGAACCTGGAAACTCACATCCCACTGCAAAGGAAGTTGCTGTACCAGTTTACGACCTAGTGTACAAATGCTTTCTTTTCATCAGATAGTGAATATACTAACACTAACACTTGACAAAGCTTCTCTACAACTTACTTTAATGGGAATGTTGGGGGCGGAGCAAGATGGCCGAATAGGAACAGCTGCAGTCTCCAACTCCCAGCGCGAAGGACACAGAAGACCGGTGATTTCT
>NW_012116366.1:1124956-1140052 GCF_000951035.1 Colobus angolensis palliatus
TATGTAACAAACCTGCACGTTATGCACATGTACCCTAGAACTTAAAGTATAATAAAAAATAAAAATAAAATAAAAATAAAAATAAAAAAAAAATGGGAATGTTATCTCTTCTTGGAAAGCCAGCACTTGAAAGAGGTACACTGTGAACTTCACCTTTGGTAAATGATTGATATCTTTTCATAACACTCTGGTTCTTTAGGATTAAGATGGTGTTTACAATTGAATAAAAAACAGATGAAAGAAATGTGAAAAACCACCTAGTAATGCAGGCCAAACATACTGTGTATGAGATGGGCCAAGCAATGCTGAATTAGTTTTGTCAGTTAAATATTTAACATGCTTGATTATATGTATATTTGTTATGCATTTGTAGCTCCAATCATGATCTTCCCCATTACACTGTTTTATAATATCTCTCCTAATAGGTCCCAGCCTCACCCTGACTCCTAATAACTTAGATTCCTAAATACAGTGGATGGCTAGTTGGACCTGACTGAGCTGGCTCAGAACAAATATTGTATTTTCAGATCATATTACTGCCCAAAGTGTTATCCTGCTCACCTTAACATTAAAGTCACTAGAAGACTTCATTAATATCCCATTATTAACTTGGGTGTGCTTCTCAGGATGCTCCAAAGTGGACCTTCAGTAAAGCAAGCTGCTCAATAACCTAGAACACATCTGTTACTTCAAAATTCAATCAATTAATCAATAACAACATGCAGATCTCAATTAAAATTAGTACCAAATTATTGTTAATCTTTATCAAAATATATTAGATCCTAACAAAATTCAGTCAGATAAATAATTTGAAGTAAACTAGTAACATCTCTAGTGTGTTCTTCTCAACTCTGCTCATAATTAAAAGGTAATAAAAATGTAGCAATGTCTTCTTCAACCTGACCAGACCACTACCCACTTAGAAAATGGATAGATTTGTGCCTGGGGCCCAGCCAATGGAGGTCAAGGCATGCATCTCCTCTGCATTTCAGTCAGACTGTTCATCTCATCTTGGTCCAGATTCATCTGGATTACCTACATATAAATCTTCCATTCATATATTCAAACCGAGACTCACTCTTATAATAAGCTCCCCCAACTGAGAATCTGATAATAGCAGTACACATACATAAGTTGGTAGATTGCTTTGATTTCTACTTCACATGTAAATGAGCCCTTATATAAAATAAATGTCATATAATAGGTAGTATTGTATTTACATTTTGCCAGATTCAAAAGTGATAGGCTCTGCATAATCTAAATTTACAGCCTCTGTTATTGTTCAAATGTCAAAACCATAAAACTAGAGCTCATAATTGGGCTAATTGGGAAAAATACCCCTAAAAATATACTTGCTTCATGCAGTTGACCTCAATATTTTGCATGAAAACTTTATGCATACAACGTCTCTTTGAAATCCTCACACCGGAAAGGTATCTCTGGGTTTGTTTTTTTTTTTTTTGGTTTTTGGTTTTTGGTTTTCTTGGTGTTTTTTTTTTTTGGTTTTTGGTTTTTGGTTTTCTTGGTGTTTTTTTGTTTTGTTTTGTTTTTGTTTTTGAGATGGAGTCTCGCTCTGTCACCTAGGCTGGAGTGCAGTGGCACAATCTTGGCCCTCTGCAAGCTCCACCTCCCAGGTTCACACCATTCTCCTGCCTCAGCCTCCCAAGTAGCTGGAACTACAGGCACCTGCCACCACACCCGGCTAATTTTTTGTATTTTTAGTAGAGACGGGGTTTCACCGTGTTAGCCAGGATGGTCTCAATCTCCTGACCTCATGATCCGCCCCCCTCGGCCTCCCAAAGTTCTGGAATCACAGGCATGAGCCACCGCACCCAGCCATCTCTGGTGTTAAAAATAATAATATGAATGTTTCAATGCTGTGTTCTGGAGAGACTAAATGAAAGAGTCTCTGAACTGTGGGAAAATTAGTGTAGCTGAGGTCCCTTCCTGAAAATAGGGTAAATAATCACAAGTCTGAATTTGGTACAGTGAACACTACACTTCCCTGACCCCTGTGAATCCTAGATTCATACCACCTCGGAAAAGAGGTTGAGAGGTCTTCTCTAAGGAAACTGACTTAAGCAAAAGAAAAGAGATTGAGATTAAAATGTGAAGATCTCTTAACAAAATACCCTGATTACCCCGACCTACCCCATTCATAAGAAATGTCTGATCCTTCCCAAGCACTGAGACTTCCCAAATGCACACTTCCCAAACATTCAGCCTTCAATCCTATGTATAAATGGAGAAAAAGATCATGAAAGGATTTGACGCACACCTCTCACATAAAGCAGAGGCCAAAGAAAAAGAAACCAAAAGAAAACAAAAATAAGAATGTGGACGACACAGAAATAATGAAGGCAGAAGAATAAAACTTTTTAAAATCTATAATTGTTATAGCCAAAAAGGAAAGAACAAAATGTTATTAAATGAGAAAAAGGCAGAAAGAAGATTCAGAGACACAAAGACAGAAAGAAAGACTGAAACATATCAAAAAACATGATGAAAGATAATTACAAAAATATTAAGAAAAGTTTAATATAACACTGAGAAAGTCTCCAATAAATGAGGACAGAGTGTTTAGAAATAATAGAGAAAAAATATGAGCATAGGATAATCTTGCAAAGTGGTTCAACCTTTGAATAGAAGTTTTACAGAAAGAACGGGAAAAAAATGGGACAAATTTGTCAAATAATTCAAGAAAGTTTCGCAGAACCTAATGTCATTAATTTACAGATTGGAAGGACCCACAGCATAACCAAAAAAAAACCATGATTTTGAAAGACCTAGATTAGGGTATGTAGTCATGAAATATCAAGACACCAGGAATAAAGAATAGTAGTTTCTAGAGACAAGTTAAAGAGTGCACACAGAAGATTCGAAATTGTAATGGCAGAAAAAGATTCAGCAACAACACTGGAAGCTAGAAGACAATAGAAAAATAACTTCCAAATTATGAGGAAAAAAATATTCCCAATGCATTTCTATCCCAAATCAAACTAACTATTGAATGTGAACAAAAATAAAAACATTTACAATTATGAAAGCTTGTCAAGAATACATTTTCTCTAATTCTTTCTTGAAAAGCTGTTGAAGAACATATTGTGCCCAAAAATGTAAAATAAAGCAATAAATGTAAAAACATAAGATCCAGGAAATAAGAAATCAGACTCAAGGTCCAGGCAAAGAGGATATCTGGGATAATGATGAATGGCAATAATTTTTAGAAAGCCTAGAGATAGCTCTAAGAAGAATGTATTCAAGAAAAAGTTATAACTAACAGATTTTCTGATGTATCTAATCATACTAAAGGTATTTTGATGTACACATAAATATTTCCATTTATTTACATATTAGACCTTTGTCTCATTGCATGTTAGTATATGCAGACTGACTTAATTTTCTTCATTTTTAATTGGCTTGTAACAATTGTATATATTCATGGGGTTCAGAGTGATATTTTGATACATATATGTATATATATATAAAATGTGTAATAATTAAATCAGGATGATTAATATAGTCATCACCTCAAATATTTACTATATCTTTGTGTTGGGAACATTCGAAATTTTCTCTTCTCCTATTTGAAAATACACAATAAATTATTGTTAACTACAGTCACAATATAGTGTGCTATAGAAAACAAGAACTCATTCCATATATATAGAGAGAGAAATATTTATATCACACACACACACACACATATATTCCTCCCATTTATAGTCCTCATATATGGGAGGAATATATATACATGTAACCGTAACTTTGTATCAGTTAACCAGCAGCATTTCCACATCCTCTTCCTTGGCCCTAATAACCACACTTCTATTTTCTGTTTTTATGAGCTTCACCTTTTTAGTTCTCACGTGTAAAAGAGATCATGCAGTCTTTATCTTTCTGTGCCTGACACTTAACAGAATGTACTCCAAGTTATTCATGTTGCTGAGAACGACAGAATTTTGTTCTGTTTTATGGCTGAATAGTATTTCATTAGGTATATGTACCACATTTCCTTTATCCATTCATCTGTTGATGAACACTTAAGTTGATTCATATTTTGACTACTACGAATTGTGTTGCAGTGCATATGTGAGTGCAGATATCTCTTCAATATACTGATTTCCTTTTATTTAAATAAATGCCAGTAGTGGGATTGCTAGATCATATGACATTTCTATTTTTAATTTTTAAGGAACCTCCATACTGTTTTCCATAATGGCTGTCCTACTGTATATTCCCACTAACACCGTATGAGCATTCCACTTTCCCTGCATCCTTGTCAGCATTTGTTATTTTTTGTCTTTTTAAAAATAACCATTCTGAGACATAAGGATTAAGATAGTGGATGGGAAGCAGGACTAGCTTGCAGCTCTAAGGCTTGGACAGGCAAAGCAGTGTGTAGAGAATCACATCATGAATTTTGCTCCAAGAACTACTGCAGGAACATACCAGAAAAGCTGAGAGAATCCACTGACCCTCTGAAGGAACTGGATTGCCACTGCAGGCTCGCTGACATGCTGAAAAACTTTGAGTCGGCTGGTTCTCTCAGCAAGGAGGCTGGTGGTCTGAGGGAAGTTCTAAGGCTTGGTCACTGGCTGCCTGGAAACAGACTTGGTGCTGTTGAGCGGGGCATAGCGGGAGTGAGATCAGCCTTTGGGACTGCAGGCTGTGTGGGAGCAGGGTGAGTCCTGTGACTGCTGGCTTTTCCCCACTTCCCTAGCAACCTGTATGACTCAGTGGAGACAGCCATAATCCCCCTGGGAACATAACTCCATTGGCCTGGAAACCCCATCCCCCACAGCAGCTGCAGCAAGCCCACCCCAAGGAGAGTCTGAGCTCAGACATGTCAATCTCTGCCCCCACCTGGTGGTCTTTCTCTATCCACCCTGGTTGCAGAAGACAAAGGTCATAATCTCTTTGGAGCTCTATGGCCCTGCCTGCCACCTGAGAAACATGAATACTTGGCCAGCTATTCCTAGGGTAAGTTTGCATCTTCCCCTGTCATACCACAGCTGATGCACTCTTGAAAGCACCACCACCTGGCTGGAGGCCAACCAACACAAAACCAGCACACTAAACAAAAACACAACCAAGGACCCTCACAAAGTCCACTTCACTCCCCTGCTACCTCCACTGGAGCAGGTGCTGGTATCCACAGCTGAAATACCTGAAGGTGGATCACATCACAGGACTCTTTGCAGACCAGACACTCCCCCAATACTGGTACTTCTGGAGTACCCAGAAGCCTGGTACTCCACTGGGTGACTAGACCCAAGAGCAAAACAATCATAGCAGTTTGGGTCTCAGGAAGACCCATCCCTAGGGGAAAGAGAAGAACACCACATCAAGGGAGCACCCCTTGTGACAAAAGAATCTGAAGAGGAGCTCTTGAGTCCCAGAACTTCCCTCTGACCTACTCTACCTAAATGAGAAGGAACCAGAGAAACAATTCTGTTAATATGACAAAACAAGGTACTTTAACAGCCCCAAAATATCACACCAGCTCACCAGGAAGAATCCAAACTAAGATGAAATCTCTGAATTGTCAGAAAAAGAATTCAGAAGGTAAGTTATTAAGCTAATCAAGGCAGCACCAGAGAAAGGTAAAGTCCAGCTTAAAGAAATAAAAAACATGATACAGGATATGAAAGGAAAAATCTTCAGTGAAATGGATAGCATAAATTTTTTTAAAATCACAACTTTTGGAAACCAAAGACACACAGAAATATAAAATGCACTGGAAAATCTCAGCAATAGAATCAAACAAGCAGAAGATGGAACTTCAGAGCTTGAAGACAAGTCTTTCAAATTAACCCAATCCATCAAAAACAAAGAAAAAAGAATTTTTAAAAATGAACAAAGCCTCCAAGAAGTTTGAAACTCTGTTAAGCATTCAAACCTAAGAATAATTGTTGCTTCCAAGGAAGTAGAGAAATCTAAAAGTTTGGAAAATACATTTGAGGGAATAATCAAAGAAAACTTCCCCAGCCTTTCTAGGGATCTAGATATCCAAATACAAGAAGCTCAAAGAAACCTGGGAAATTCATCTCAAAAAGTTCATCACCTTGACATATAGTCATCAAGTCATCTAAAAGTAACCATTTTAACTGGGATGAGAAATAATCTCATTGTGGTTTTGATTTGCATTTTTTGGATATTTAGTAACATTGAACATTTTTTATGTATTTATTAGCCATTTGTATGTTTTCTTTTGAGAAAGAAGAATGTGTCTTCTGCAGCCATTGGATGAAATGTTCAATAAATATCTATTTGGTCCATTTGGTCTATAGGGCAGATCAAGTCTGATGGTTCTTCATTGGTTTTCTGTCAGGAAGATCTGTCCAATGCTGAAAGTGGTGTGTTAAGGTACCAGCTATTATTATATTGAGGTCCATCACTCTCTTTAGCTCTAATAATATTTGCCTTGTATATCTGAGTCTTGCAGTGTTGAGTGCATGTATATTTACAACTGTTACATTGTCTTGCTGAACTGACCCCTCTATCATTATATAATGGCCTTGTCTCTTTTTATGGTTTTTGTCTTGAAATACATTTTATCGTTACATTATGGCATTCTTTGTCTCTTTTTATGGTTTTTGTCTTGAAATACATTTTATCTAAGTATGGCTATTCTTGCTCTTTTTTGTTTCCATTGGCATGTAATGTGTTTTTCCATCACTTTATTTTTAGTCTATGTGTATCTTTATAGGTGAAGTGTGTTTCTTGTAGGCAGCAGGTATTTGGGTCTATTTTATTTTTTTTGACTATTGAGCCACTCTATGCCTTTTGATTGGATAGTTTAGTTCATTTACATTCGATGTTACTATCGATAAGTAAGGACTTACTCTTGCCATTTTTACATGTGTTTTCTGGTTGTTTTGTGATCTTCTCTTCCTTCCTGTCTTCCTTTTTGTGAAAGTGATTTTCTCTGGTGGTATGTTTTCATTTCTTGCTTTTTATTTTTGGTGTATCTGTTGTAAGTTTTCTGACATGAAGTTACCATGAGGCTTGCAAATAACATCTTATAACATTTTTTTTTGCAAACCAAATCAACAAACAAGCAAAGAGAAAACTAATAAAAACCCTACATTTTAACTTTATCTCTTCTACTTTTTAACTTTTTGTTGTTTCTACTTATATGTTATTATATTGTCTATGTATTAAAAAGTTGTAGTTATTATTTTTGATAGGTTTTTGATTTAGTCTACATGCTCAAGATATGAGTAGTTTATGCAACACAATTATAGTATTACAATATTTAGTATTTGTCTGTGTATTTACTATTACCAGTGTGTTTTATACCTTCAGATTATTTTTTATTGCTCATTAATATATGTTCCTTTGAGATTGAAGAACTTTGTTTAGCATTTTTTGTAGAACAAGTCTACTATTCATGAAATCCTTCAGCCTTTGTTTGCCTGGGAAAGTCTTTATTTCTCCTTCATGTTGAAATGATACTTTTGCTGGACACAATATTCTATGATAAAGATTATTTTTTCCTTCAAAACTTTAAATATGTCATGCCACTCTCTCCTGGCCTCTAAGGTTTCCACTGAGAAGTCTGCTGCCAGATATATTGAATCTCCATTATATGTTATTTGGGTATTTTCTCTTGCTGCTTTTAAGATCTTTTCTTTATCCCTAACGTTTGGAAGTTTGATTATTTAATGTCTTGAGGTAGTCTTATTTGGGTTAAATCTGCTTGGTGTTCTGTAACATTCTTGTACTTATATTGACGTCTTTTTCTAGATTTGGAAAGTTCTCTGTTATTATCTCTTTGAATAAGCTTTCTACCCTGATCTCTCTACCTTCTCTTTAAGGCCAATAATTCTTAGATTTGCCGTTTTGAGGCTTTCTACATCTTGCATGCATGCTTTGTTTTCTATTGTTTTTTTGTTTGTTTGTTTGACTGTGTATTTTCAAATAGCTGTCTTCAAGTTCACTGATTCTTCCTTCTGCTTGATTAATTCTTCTCTTGAGAGACTCTGATGCAAATTTTCAATTGAATTTTTTAGCTCCAGAATTTCTGCTTGATTTTTAAAATTTATTTCAATTTCTTGTTAAATTTATCTGATAGGATTCAGAATTCCTTCTACAGGTGATCTTCAATTTCACTCAGCTTCCTCAAACTGCTGAACACTTTCTAACAGGTCACATATCTCTGTAACTCCGGGATTTGTCAATGGTGCCTTATTTAGCTCATTTGGTGAGGTATGTTTTCCAGGATGGTCTTGATGCTTTTGAATGTTCACTGATGTCTAAGCATTGAAAAGTTGGGTATTTATTCTAATCTTTGCAGTCTGAAATTGTTGATACCCATCCTCCTTGAGAAGACTTTCCAAGTATTCAAAAGGAATTGAGTGTTGAGACCTAAGTCTTTGGTCACTATAGCAATATCTGCATTGGAGGTCACCCCAAACCCCAATGACTGTGACTCTTGCAGACTCGTACACGTACTGACTTGGTAATCTTGGGTAATGTCTGGGAGAACTCTTTGGATTGCCTGGCTGAGTCTCTTGTTCTCATCCCTGACTTCGCCCCAAACAAATAGAATCTCTCTCTCCATACTGAACTGCCTGACATTAGGGGAAGAATGATGCAAACACTGTTATGGCCACCACCACTGGAACTGTGCTGGGTCACACCTGAAGCCAGAACAGTACTCAGTCTCAACAAGGCCTGTGATAACTTGCCTGGCTACTACTGATGTTTATTCAAGGCTCAGGGGCTTATTACTCAGCAGGTGGTGAACCCTACCAGGCCTGGGTCTCTCCCTTCAGGGAATAAGATTCTCTTGTGGCTCAGGGTGCATCTAGAAATGCTATCTGGGAGCCAGGACTTGGAATCGGGAACTTTAGGAATTTACTTGGTGCTTTACTTTACTGTGGCTGAGCTAGTACCCACGTTCCAAGACAAAGCCCTTTCTACACTTCCCTCCACTTTCCTCAAGCGAAAGGTATCTCTCCCCTGTGCCACCACTGCCCCAGGCCCATAGCAACTACTACCTGGCTACCGCTAATGTTTATTCAAGGCCCGAGGGCTCTTTAATCAGCAGGTGCTGAATCCTGCCAGGCCTGTTCTTTCCATTGGGGAAGTGAGTTCCCTTCTGACCCAGGGCAGGTCTAGAAATGCTGTCCAGGAACTAAGGCCTGAAATCAGGGACTTTAGGAGTCTGCTTGGTGCTTTATTTTACTGTGGCTGAACTGGTACCAAGTTCAGCAATACAAAGTCCTTTTTACTCTTCCCTCTCCTTTCCTCAAGGAGAAAGAGTCTATCCCCATGGCCACCACATCTGGGATGCACTGGTTCACACCTGAAGCCAGCATGGTACTGGGTCTCACTCAATGCCTGTGGCAATTACTGCCTGGCTACCGTGATGTTTATTTAAGGCCCCCCAGGGGCCCAAGGACTGTCCTGGTTGAGTCCCATTGCCACTACCCCCTTTAGACCATGCCCCCTTTAGAGGTGGAGTTGCTGTGTGCTCACTTGCGTCCCTTGGAACACAAGAATCAGCCCATCTGGAATCCTCACCACCAGCAAAGCTCCAACACAGCCTCTGCAAAAAAATTACAGCCTAGGCCATGGAGGCAAGTGGGTATACTTGATAAAGAGTGGCTCCCTAAATAGGAAGAATGGAGGTAGGTGGTTGAGGGTTATAGATCAGCTTAGAAGGAGAAGAAGGGAGAGATAGGGCTTCTATGGGGAAAAAAATGGAAGCTTTTAACAAAGTTTGTTCATGTAATTTTTCATCAAAGTGCATGGTTAGTCTCCATCCCGGATAGAAGCTTTTCCAGAGAGTGGATTTATAACAGCTTCATCCTAAGAAACACTGTCCTTAACAAGACAAGGAAAGCTCAGAAAAGGCTTCTTTCTACATCTGCTTTATTTCAAATGTCTTCAGTTTAAAGTACTCTTCATGCCATTCTGGTGAGCTGTGGGTCTCTTCAGCCTCAAGAAGCTGTATAGTTTCTACTCTCCCATTTGTTTCTCACTCATGCAAACCGGTCACCGTGAGAACAGGTCCAACTAGCTTGCTGGAGAATGGGACACTCCACGGAGAGTGCTTCAGTTATCCCAGCCATCCAAACGGAGGCATGATAAAAACCAGCGAGCCCCAGCTGCCCAAAAGTTGAACTCAAACTCATGAGCCAGACCAGCTGAGGACAGCCAAATAAGGCCCAGACAAGAAGAACCACCAGCTGACCCAACCCAAATTGCCCGCCAATAGAATAGCCATTGTTTTAAAATACTGAGTTTTTGGGGTGATTTGCTATGCAGATATAGATACCTGATAGATAAATGTATAGTTTTTTGAAAAACTAAAGTGATAGATGATTTAATAAACTACAGTCATCACTTGGTATCCATAGGAGATCGCTTTCAGGACTCCTAAGGTTATGAAAATCCCTGGATGCTCACATCCCTTATATAAAATGGCACAGTATTTACAAGCAACCTATGCACATCCTCCCATATACTTTAAATCATCTCTAGGTTACTTATAATACCTAATACAATGTAAATGCTGTATAAATGTTTGTTACACTGTATTGGTTTTCTATTTGCATTATTTTTTGTTGAATTTTTAATTTTTATTTTTTACTTATAATATTTATGATCCACAGCTGGTTGAAGACATAGATGCAGAATCTGTGGTTATGGAGGGCCAACTGTAAAGGTTGTTTAATCATCAACATTAAATTATTGGTGGCATGAAAACCACCATGATGAAAAGTTCAAAATTTCAGAATGACAAATTGGAAATTTATTAAGCTTTTCTACTTGTTGTTTTATAAGAAATAAATAAGGAATTAGGTTAAATTTAAAGTCAGGAAATGGGAACCTTTCTTTACAATGCAAGGCATAGTAATTATAGCAAGGGCCTTATTGTACCCACTAGATACTACTGAGTCAAACAGCTTAGCAAAATCCTAAAAACACTAACCAGGCTTTCAGTACAAATTTGAACTGTGTGTTTGAGAGGTGAGTGAAAGACAAAATCATATTGATATAGGAGGCAGATGGAGAAGAGCAGGTGAAAACCACATATACTAGGTTTGCTCTCAACTACTAACTCAAAAGAGTGGTTACTGAGAAAAAAAAGCTGTTTCACAGCCTCAGGTTTCATACATTGATTACTGGCTTTAAAGAAATGATTATAACCACATGCCCAGCCATTACTGGTATGTAAGATTGGACAACTGAGTGTGTAATGATGGAGCTTTAAGCCTTTCCTAGATGATTCTGGCATTAAACACTGCCAGTTAGGAGAGGAAACAGCATAGGAAAGGCAAACCATTTCTCCTCCCCTATTGTCACTCTGAATTACATTATATCTTACGCTAGAAGGAACTAGCTTGCCATTTTAAATAATAATAATTTTAAAAATAAAGTGAGTTTTGTTTTTCTTGATTTCTGAGGCAGAGATACCCAGAAACACGTTATGTATCCAAAGTACACTGGGTTGCAAAGTAGGGATTTTTGTTCCTTGGAAGAGTCATTTAGCATTGCTTTGTCTTGTCATCTGTGTATGTGAGAGCCATATAATGTGGTTTTTTTTACAGAGATTTATGACAGGATTCGTTTCAATCATTTCTGTTTCAATGCAAAGCAGTTGTTGAAAGTCTAAGTCTAGTTGTCCCCTGAAATAGCACATAATGTTTTTGAGTGGTGAAGATGAGATACCTTTAACAATAAAGCTCCTCTCACAGTAGAGAAATGGCCACATGGTCATTAAAAATTATACTAAGTCAACAGAATGAAAGGCAAAACTATGTCTACCCTGTAATTACATCATTGAAAGATTACAAATGGGAGTGTAAAAGGATGCAAATATTTAAAAAATAGAAATATGTTAATCTATTAGCCAATAAAATTTATTTTAAATTTTGTGTCACCATTTTTATAATAGTGTTCAGAAAATACATATTTCTTTCCAAAAAAGTAGACAAACAATAACAGTAGTATAAACACTCCTGAATATTAAATTGCACAACTCTTGATAAAAGAATTCAGCAAAGTTTCTGGATACAAAATTAATATACACAAATCAGTAGTTCTTCTATACACCAACAATGACCACTGTGAGAATCAAATCAAGAAATCAACCCCTTTTACAATAGCTGCAAAAAACATACTTAGAAATATACCTAACCAAGGAGGTGAAAGACCTCTACAAGGAAAACTACAAAACACTGCTTAAAGAAATCATAGATGACAAAAACAAATGGAAATACATCCCATGCTCATGAATGGGTAGAATCAATATTGTAAAAATGACCATGCTGCCAAAAGCAATCTACAAATTCAACACAATTCCCTTCAAAATATCACCATCATTCTTCACAGAATTAAAAAAAAAATTCTAAAATTCATATGGAACTGAAAAGGAGCCCACATAGCCAAAGCAAGACTAAGCAAAAGGAACAAATCTGGAGGCATAATATTACTTGATTTCAAACTATACTATAAGGTCATAGTCACCAAAACAGCATGGTACTGGTATATCAAACTATACTATAAGGTCATAGTCACCAAAACAGCATGGTACTAGTATAACAGCATGGTACTGGTAAAAACAGCATGGTACTGGCACATAGACCAATGGAACAGAATAGAGAACTCAGAAATAAACCCAAATACTTACAGCTCCCTCATCTTTGGCAAAGCAAACAGAAATGTAAAGTGGGGAAAGGACACCCTATTCAACAAATGGTGCTGGGATAATTGGCTAGCCATAGTTAGGAGAATGAAACTGGATCCTCATCTTTCACCTTATACAAAAATCAACTCAAAATGGATTAAAGACTTAAATCTAAGATCTGAAACTATAAAATTCTAGAAGGTAACATTGGAAACCCTTCTAGACATTGGCTTAGTCAAGGATATCATGACCAAGAACCCAAAAGCAAATGCAACAAAAACAAAGATAAATTCCTGGGACTTAATTAAACTAAAGAGCTTTTGCATGGTAAAAAGAAAGTTAGCAGAGTAAACAGACAACCCACAGAGTGGGAAAAAAATCTTCACAATCTATACATCTGACAAAGGACTAATATCCAGAACCTACAATGAACTCAAACAAATCAACAAGAAAAAAAATAAACAATTCCATCAAAAAGTGGGCTAAGGACATGAACAGGCAATTTTCAAAAGAAGATATACAAATGGCCAACAAACATATGAAAAAATGCTCAACATCACTAATGATCAGGGAAATGCAAATTAAAATCATTAGATTTTAATCATTAGATTAGAATCACCTTGTTCCTGCTAGAATGGCCATAATCAAAAAATCAAAAAGTAATAGACGTTAGAGTGGATGCAGTGAACAAGAAACACTTCTACACTGCTGGTGTGAATAGAAACTAGTACAACCACCATAGAAAACAGTGTGGAGATTCCTTAAATAACTAAAAGTAGAACTACCATTTGATCTAGTAACCCAACTACTGTGTATGTACCGGAAGGAAAACAAGTCATTATATGAAGAAGATACTTGCACATGCATGTTTATGGCAACACAATTCACAATTGTGAAAATGTGGAACAAACCCAAATGTCCATCAATCAATGAATGGACAAAGAAACTGTGGTATATATGTACTGTGGAATACTACTCAGCCATAAAAAGGAATGAATTAATGGCATTCACAACAACCTGGTTGAGACTGGGGACTATTATTCTAAGTGAAGTAACTCAGGAATGGAAAGCCAACATCATATGTTCTCACTCATAAGTGGGAGCAAAGCGATGAGGATGCAAAGGCATAAGAATAACACAGTGGATTTTGGGGACACAGAGTGAAACAGTGGGAAGTGGGTGAGGGATAAAAGACTACAAATAGGGTGCAGTGTACACTGCTTGGTGATGGGTACACCAAAATCTCACAAATCACCACTAAAGAACTTACGTAACCAAACACTACCTGTTCCCCAACAACCTTTGGAAATAAAAATGTTAAATTAAATTAAAAATTTAAGAATCACACAACTCCGATATAAGGTATCAAATTACTGCTTTGAGCCATATCAAAAGGCTTGATGTTAGCCTCTTCCGGGAATTCATATGCTTTTATTCTATCCTGAAGCAAACAAAGGATTCCTCAAAATCAAGGGCCCTGAATATGTGCTACAAGTTTCTCAAAGCACTTGTTTTATCTAAGTTTAAGAAATGCAATAAATAGTCAGAATTCTGTGAACATACGTATAAATTAGATCAACAGCTTGATGAGGGTACCATTTTTTAAACTGAAAATATCTGGCGCCTTAAGACTATAACATTCAAGCTCAACAATAGCTTATAAAGCAATGATCTACAGAAGAGAAATGACTTCCCATAATTGGGCAGTTTTTATTACAGAAATCAAAAAGCTTTATAATTATTCTACACATGTGCCTTAACTAACAATAGTGATCACAAGCCTCACCTTAAACTCTTCGTTTACATTTACATCTTCTTTCTTATGTCTCATTCACAGTTCCTGAGTCTTTTGCTGTGCATTACCTTCAAGGTCCAGAAGTATAATATTGAATATTGAATCACTAATTCATCTTGTTGTAAAGAATTCATGATTGCATTATTAACAACTACTATTATTGACAGTGTGTGAATTACTCTATCAAGCATGTTACATAAACTTCATGACAACACTGTGAGATAGCTTACTACCCCCATATTATATAAACATGACATACATAAAAAGCAAACCTCAGAAAAATTCAATAATTTAAGTTCTAGCGTACATGTGCACAATCTGCAGGATTGTTACATATATATACATGTGCCATGTTGGTGTCCTGCACCCATTAACTCGTCATTTACATTAGGCATATCTCCTAATGCTATCCCTCTCCACTCCCTTCAGCCCACTACAGGCCCTGGTGTGTGATGTTCCCCACGCTGTGTCCAACTGTTCTCATTGTTCAATTCCCACCTATGAGTGAGAACATGGGGTGTTTGGTTTACTGTCCTTGCAATAGTTTGCTCAGAATGATGGTTTCCAGCTTCATCCATGTCCCTACAAAGGACATGAACTCATCCTTTTATATGGCTGCATAGTATTCCATGGTGTATATGTGCCACATTTTCTT